>NW_022589755.1:6315769-6383385 GCF_004348235.1 Phoca vitulina | reverse complement strand
CCTTCCTTCCTTCCTTCCTTCCTTCCTTCCTTCCTTCCTTCCTTCCTCCCTCCCTCCCTCCCTCCCTTTCACCTTCCCTCCCTCCCTTGTCACATATTTCTTGCCAGGCCAGTTCTGGGGGCTGGTGGTGGAGGCATAACCAGAGCTGTGGGTGGAGACAGGAGCCCCCAGGGCCAGTACAGTTCAGGGACCAGAGTGAGAGGAGGAAGGAGGGAGCAGGTCAGGGATCACCTCATAGCGTGGGCCAGCCATCTCTGGGTTGGAAAGACCGATGAGCCACGGTTCTCACCTCTGTGAAGCTCCCAGCTAGAGATGGGGCCCACGCTTGGCTTCAGCCCCAGGGCCCAGGGCCCCAGGGTGGATGGAGTGTGCCCTTCCAGCTGGGAGAGGCCTTGTTAAGGAGAGAGCACAGGTAGTTCAGCTGTCTGGGACCCTCATCACCTGCCCTGCCTTCTCCTCCCCAGGTAAGAGCAAAGAGGCAGAGATTAAGAGAATCAACAAGGAACTGGCCAATATCCGCTCTAAGTTCAAAGGTAGGCTGGAGGCCTAGAGTCCTGGGTCTGAGGGAGGAGGGGCTGGGGGCCTGGACCCCTGGGTCTGAGGGAGGAGGGGCTGGGGGCCTGGACCCCTGGGTCTAAAGGAGGAGGGGCTGGAGGCAGGACTCCTGAGTCTGAGGGAGGAGGGGCTAGGAACTGGGATACTTGAGACTTACAGGTATGATCCTTCCTCATTCTGTCTCCCCTTTCCTCCTTCCTCTGGCTCTAGGGGACAAAGCCTTGGATGGCTACAGTAAGAAAAAATACGTGTGTAAACTGCTGTTCATCTTCCTGCTTGGCCACGACATTGACTTTGGGCACATGGAGGCCGTGAACCTGCTCAGCTCCAACAAGTACACGGAGAAGCAGATAGTGAGTCTGGGGAGGAAGGGCTGGGGGCCTGGACTCCTGGGTCTGAGGGAAGATGGGGCTGGAAGTACAGACTCCAGGATGGGAGGATTGGGGCCTACGACCCATTAACCACAAGGCTCCCAGCACCCCCGCCCCACCTCCTTTCTCACCCAGGGTTACCTCTTCATCTCGGTTCTGGTGAACTCAAACTCCGAGCTGATCCGGCTCATCAACAATGCCATCAAGAACGACCTGGCCAGCCGCAACCCGACCTTCATGTGCCTGGCCCTTCACTGCATCGCCAACGTGGGCAGCCGTGAGATGGGCGAGGCCTTTGCCGCTGACATCCCACGCATCCTGGTGGCTGGGTGAGGCGCTGGGGACCCAGGTGGGGTGGGGTTTGGAATGGAATAGGCAAGGCCCAGCCAAGTGCAAGGGTCAGAAGATTGCGTCACCTGTGCAAGGTCTCTAGCCAGGACGTGGGGATAATACGGGGCTTAGATTCTGTTGGCAGCCCAATGGTTTTCTCTCCTCACCGAGCCGACTCAGTGGTGTGACGCAGCCCCCCCAACAGATCCAATGGGGGGTCTGTCGGATTAACTGACTTTGAAGATCTAGTATAAAAGAGGTGATAACCGTAAGTTCTGTTGGCAACAGCCCTCTGGAACTTCTGCATCTCGAGTCATTCACTCAAACATTTGTTGAGCCTCTGTTGTGTGCAGAGTGTTGTGCTGATTGCTAGGAATATAGTCATGACCAGAAACGGACATGGTCATCGTCTTCCCAAGCATTCATGGTCCAGAGTGGGAAATAAACATTGACTGAATAATCGCAGGGTGAAATGTACAGTTCCTCTTGGAACCGTGACGTGGGGCACAGGAGCCCATAAGGACATTTAGTTGGAATCCTGACCTAGTCTGGGGGATCAGGGAGAGCTTCCCGGCATCAGGCTGAGACCTGGTGAGGAGGAGTCGTTGGCTGTGGAGAGGGCAAAGGCATGGAAGGCACTGGGGTCAGCCTGTGTGATCATCCTGAGGCAGGGGGTCATTCATCAAATATTTTTTGAGTACCTGCAATGTGCTGGGCCCTCTCATGGGTTTGGGGAGGCAGGAAAGAGAAGCAAGGACTATTGTGCCCACGCTCAGGAAGCTTACACCTTACAGGATGCTTACATGAGAGGATACCCAAAGAGCAAACATATACATAAAAAGTAAGATGAGTTCAGATAGTAATAAATGCTATAAGAAACAAAACTGGGTAGTGGGGGGCAACGGGGTGAGAGGTGGTAGAAGCTACTTAAATACACTCATCAGGGAGGGTCTCTCCAAGAAGGTGACTTGTAATTAAGACTGGAATGATGAGAAGATAGTTATTTTAAAATGTTGGGGAGTGTCCCAAGCAAAAGGAGCAACAAGTGCAAAGGCCCTGAGGCATGAGCTTTCTATATTCAAGGAACCAAGAGATACTCTCTGTGGCTGGAGGGCAGTGAACAAGAGACAGAGTAAGGGGAGTTTGGATTTTATTCTAGTTGAAATGGGAGGAGTTGGTGTGTTTTAAGTAGGCACATGACATGATTGGCTTTGTATTTTTATTTTTTATTTTTTAAAGATTTTATTTATTTATTTGACAGAGAGAGAGAGACAGCAAGAGAGGGAACACAAGCAGGGAGAGTGGGAGAGGGAGAAGCAGGCTCCCCGCCGAGCAGGGAGCCCGATGCGGGACTCGATCCCAGGACCCTGGGATCACGACCTGAGCTGAAGGCAGTCGCTTAACCGACTGAGCCACCCAGGCGCCCCGGCTTTGTATTTTTAAAAGATCACTCAGCTTGGTATGGGAGAAGGTACGATTTATATTTCTGGCAACATGGTGAACTCGATTCCTGACTAATGCTCTCGCTGAAACCTAACAATATAGGATAAAAGAGGAAAGGAACTATTCTTCAATGTATTCATGAGCTAGGGAGAGGATTAGGAGCACACAGGCCGCAAGCTGAGAGGGGCCTGGCACCTGGGGAGATGAGCAGAGGGCCAAAGCCAGATTTTGCTTAGAGGGTGAACCCAGATATTTGTCTGGGGGCCCTGCAGCGTCTGGGAACAGGATACAAAGCTTGGCCGAGAAGAGGCTCCAGAAACCACACTTCAAAGTGAGGGTGACCTAGAAAGAAATCCCCTTGGGGACTATCAGCAAAATTACCCGCTTCAAACCTCACCAGAGCAGCCCACACACTGGTGTTCAGCCTGATTTTTCCCTACCTGGGTTATCTACAAATTCTTAAGCCAAACTTTAGTTGACAGTGATTTAAGCCAGAGTAGCCCGGCGCCTGACAGAAGCAAGCAGGCCTTTTCTGAAGCCTGCCTTCACCGCAGACGGAGCTCTGAGTCGCGTGAGTAACGCCCAGTCAGAAATCACTAAACACAGGCCGCACGGCACCATGAGGGAGAACCAGCAGAAGGGGGACTGAAAGTAACAGCTGAATTGGAATATTCATATATGATGTGAAATAAATATGTTTAATATGTTTCAGTAACTGAGAAAACAATTTAAAAATAGAAGCGTAAGCAGATTTGAAAAAGAAATGGAGAAATTTATTTAAGCGGTCTGGCTTAGCAGCAGGATAGACAGAGCCAAAGCAGAATTAGTAAACAGGAGGTAGAACTGAAGAAAGTAATCAGAATGCAGCCCAGAGAAACAGAGATGGAACATTCCAAGAGAGATTAAGAGTCATGGGAAGATGGAGGAGGTCTAACATAACACTATTTAGAGCATTAGAGGGACGCCTGGCTGGCTCAGGAGGTAGAACGTGCGACTCTTGATCTCAGGGTCGTGAGTTCAAGTCCCATGTTAGGTGCAGGGATTACTCAAAAAACTTTAGAGCTCTAGGAAGAGAGAATATGACAGAGGCGTTGTTTGAACGGATAACGCCTGAGAATATCCCAGAACCAATGAAAGAGGCTGATCCTCAGAATCAAGTAGCTCAGGCAGAACTGGAGACGGGTGGGGATGGCGACAGGGAGACCACTGAGACGTCCACTGCCGTCCAGGTCAGAGCCGACGGTGGCTGGGACCAGGGTGTAGCCGTAGAGGTCGTCACTGGGTACGTTCCGGGACAGAAGCCGACGGGACGGATTACAGGGGGTGGGAAAGCAAGAGAGGGTGAGCTCGAATGGGTGGATGACGAAGCCTGGAGAGAAGCAGGGAAGTGAGAGGCAGGCCCTGAGCCGGGTTTGGCAGCGCTGGATGTGAGGTGCCTGGTGGACATCTGGGCAGAAACGTCCAGTAGGTGGCTGGACGGCAGGGAGCTGGGGCCGCAGAGGGAGTGTGGGAGAGACGGGCACAGAGTGCTAAAAATAGAACTCGAGCCACACACACCTTCCACGGTTCTGGTCGCCACATCAGACAAAGTAAAAACAAATGGGTGAACCTTCTTTTAATATTTTAATTTAACCCGGTCCATCTAAAATATTTTCATTTTGACACTGGATCAACGTGAAAATTGTCCGATAATTGTCCATGTCATCACCACACGTGAGTGTAACGTACACACACGTTGTCTCTCAGTTTGGATTGGCCTCGCATCCCGTGTCCAGTAGCCACGTGTGGCTGGGGCCACCATACGGGACGGCGTGGGATGGATGGTAATAAAGCCGCAGCCGGATGAAGTCCCTCGGGGAAGACATGAGAAGGGATGAGAAGTGACCTAAGGCTAAGCCCCGGGGTGGCCCAGTGTGTCCAGGTCTGGCCAGGGAGATGGGAGGGAAATGCAGAGTGGGCTGTGGCTCGGAACCCGAAGAAACTCCGAGGACGGAGTGGTCAGTCGTGGCAAAACTGCGGCCACCCTGAGCGGGGAGAAGCCAAGAAGGAGGCCAGTGTGACAGACTCATCTGAGCAGAGGTGACGCCCAGTTTCACACCAGGGAATGGATGCTGAGGTCTGGGCCAGGCTGGGGTTGTCTGAGCGCTCTGCGGGCCTCTCTCGACACCCGAAACTTGGCCTTGACTGTGGCTGGGGCACAGAGCAATATATTTTTTTAGGTAGATTTTTGTTTTTAATTATGATAAAATTCACATAACATCAAGTTCACTGTGTCAACAGTTTACAGTGTACAATTCAGTGGTCTTTAGTATATTCACAGTGTTGTGCGGCCACCACCACTAATCACCCCAAAAAGAAGCCCATACTCCTTAGTAGCTCACGCCCATTGCCTTTCCCTCTAGCTCCAGACAGCCACTCATCTGCTTTGTGTTTCGTTGGTTTTGCCTATTCTGGACATTTCAGATAAATGGAAGCATGCGATACGTGGCCTTTTGTGTCTGGCCTTTCACTCAGCATAACGTTTTCAAGGTTCTTCCACGTTGTATGCAGCTGTACTTCTGTCCTTTTTTATGGTAATAATATTCTGTCGTCTGGGGGAACTGTGTTTTAGTTATCCATTCATCAAAAAGGTTCCTTTTGACTCTTGTGAATAATGTACAAATACATTGTGTGAACTTTGTTTTCAGTTCTTATGGGTAGATGCCTGTGCGCGGAATTGCTGGGTCATGTGGTATCACAGCTTTTTTTTTTTTTTTAAAGAAAGTTAACAGTTGAATTCCTCTGTCACGTCCCCTACATCATCTCCATCTTCCCTTCCCTCCCTGTGCCCTGCATTCAATGGTCATTATTCCCACGTACCTCCCTGTCCTTTTATCCTGGGCACACACCCCTGCGTTCCGTAGTTTCAAGCTTTACCTAAATAGTTGCACAGTCTCTGGTTAAGTTAACCAAGGTGATAAATAGCCCTTATTCCTCCATTTGGTGTACCGTGGGCGTTTCCTTACCCATAGCTGGAGGTGATGGTAAGGATCACCTCCCTCGAGGGCTGGAGAAACACCTAGAACAGAGCATGGCCCGGGGTCAGGGCTCGTGCCATGAGCTGTGACGATGGTGAAGACCATTAAGCAGCACCATTCCACTGGTCTCGGACAGACCTTCCACTGGTTTTGGTTTTAAGTTGATGACGGTCAGTCAGCAAACGTTCTCGCGCCGTCACCTTCAACACGCACGCGTGCCCGCCCCCAGGGTGGGTGTCCAGGAGCAGCCTCGCTGGGCTTGGTCCGCATCACTCCCAGTGGCACGCCGACCCGGGGTGGCCCCGCTCCTCTTCTGAGGGCCTGTCCCCGTGTCTCCTCGAGGGCAGCTGTATCCGAGGCCTGGCTGGCGGAAGGAAACAACGCTGCCTTGTCGCCATTCATGTTTCTCCTGCACATCCAGCGAAATGGCTTTTCACCTGGCCTTTGACTTGTGGAGGTCCCTCCTCCTGGGACTTCCCTCTGTGTCCTTTGCCCAGGCTTCGGTTGGGTCCTCTCCGGGAAACCCTTGACCTGGAGGCCGCAGCCTGGGCGGTCAGGACAGCTCCCCGCGCCCCCTCTGTGTCCGAGGCCATGCCAGCTTCCGGTCCACGGTGTCCTTTCTTCACCCCACAAATCCTCCTGAGGAGGAAACCGCCCACTGGAGAGAGTCAGTGGCTCCCCCCGGAAGCATGCTCCGCCAGTCAGGTCCTCAAGCACGCGCGTCTGGCCCCGGTTCCTTGGTTTGTCGTGAAGAGATCAATGAGTTCGTCCCGGAGGGTGCCTGGCTCACTGCTGGTGCATTTCCTGCTGTCACCCCAGTGTTGGTGCTTCCCTGCTCGTCCCCGGCAGCGGCTCCGTCTCCCCCTGGGTAAAAGCAGGGTCGTCGCCATGGCCCTCGATGCCCGGCATGGTCTGGCCCCCTGTCCCCCTGTCCGATCTCCCGGCTTCTCCCCTCCACTGCTCGCTCACTCACGGCAGCCACACACAGGCCCGCGGCCACCTCGGGGCCTCCACACAGGCTGTGCCCTCTCCCTGGGATGTGCCAGGCAGAGATTTTCGGGGTTTTCTCATTAAGCTCAGTTTTCCGTTCACCTGCCACCTCATCAGAGAGGCCTTCTTGCAAAACAGCGTGCCCGGCGCTCCTTGCACCTGTGCTCATTGGTGCCATAGCACTGACGCCGGACAGGGTCTGGTGTGTGTGCTGGGGTGTGGGCCGCCTGGCTAGAAGGTGAGCTCTGTGAGGACAGACGTTTGGACCAGTCTGTGCACGCCTGTCTCCACAGGGCCTCCAGCAGAGCCCGCTGCCCAGAGGCGCTCAGGAAAGTGTTCGGTAAATGAATGAAGGTGCACAGGCAGGCTTGACGTTTTGTGTAGTTCTGCCAGTGACCCCAAGGTTACTGAGATGGAACCCATTTTGCAGATTAAAAAAACTGAGGCTTGGTGGGTGATGAGGGCAGCACCAGATTGGATCCCTGGTCCCTCCGGCTCTCTCCACCTGCTGCTAGCCGCCCTTCCTGGGAGGAGCGGTAGAGGAGGGAAGGTCTGTGTGGGGCTGGGGTCGCGCTGACCTCCCCCCACCCAATTGTGTCCCCACAGGGACAGCATGGACAGCGTGAAACAGAGCGCAGCCCTGTGCCTACTACGGCTGTACAAGGCCTCACCCGACTTAGTGCCCATGGGCGAGTGGACGGCCCGGGTGGTGCACCTGCTCAACGACCAGCACATGGTGAGCCCTGGGCCTGGCGCGCGGAGACCCTGGGCTCCTGCCTCCCAGAGCCACCCCCACCAATTCACCCAGAGACCCTTCTGCCTTGGACGCTCATGTGGAAGCCCGGGGAGTGTCCCACCCCCGCCCTGATTCCCACCTGGATGCCCAGGGCCCCCCACCTCTGTCCCTGCCTTTACTCAGGCACCTAGAGATCTTGGGCCAGTGTCCTGAGTACCTGTCACCCACCCAAGTATCCAGAAACCCCCATGTCCTTCCCCGATTAACCCCCCCACCCCCCAACTGTCCAGGGATCTTGTCCATTGTCCCCAACACCCATCACCCACCCAGCCCTTGAGTCTCTGCTTTCAGATCCGCAGCCTGGACACTTGTCGCCAGGCTGACCCTCCCCCCACAGCCCTGACCTGCTACTTGTCTGCCTCTGCAGGGTGTGGTCACGGCGGCTGTCAGTCTCATCACCTGTCTCTGCAAGAAGAACCCGGACGACTTCAAGACGTGCATCTCCCTGGCTGTGTCTCGCCTGAGCCGGGTGGGTGTGGTCTTGTCGTGGGCTGGGGGAGGTGGCCCTGGCATCTCTGTCCCCTGGAACGACTCCCTGGTCCCCCTCACTCTCCCTCAGAGGCAGCCTCACACGGTGGTTATGAACTCAGCCTCTGAGCTGGGCTCATCCTGGCTCTGCCACTTCCTGGCTGTGTGGCCCCAGACAAGTGGCTTCACTTCTCTGGGCCTCACTGACCCCATCTGTTCAATGGGGACAATACCAGTGCCCGGCTCACAGCGTAGCTGCTGGCAATCAGTCTGTATAATGTCAGTATGGGCCTGGGTGTCGTGAGCACCCAACAGGTGAGAGGGGCTGTCCTGATCTCTTCCCCCTTACCTCACTGTCTCTTTCTTCCTCCTGCATTCCCTGCTGTTCCTCCTGCGCCTCTTAAACCTTTCCCTTCCTGTCCTTCCTTCTGCTCCTCTTACCACCTTTGCCCCTGGGAACAAACCCTGAGGCCGCCTGTGTTCCAGGCTCTGGGGACACAGATGAGTCAGACCCGAGCCCTCCAGGAGCTCCCTGTCCTGGACGGGGGGGAGGGAGATGCGGCAGGGCAGGCTGACTGGCAAAGCTTTTCATAAAAGGGGTGATCTGGGCTGTCAGGGAGGTAGTACAGGGCATTGTAGACCCCAAAGGAGGTACTTACCCCAGCCTGGAAGTCTAGGAAGGCTTCCTGGGAGAGGTGATCCCTGGATGGAGACTCGGAGTGAGTATAAACACTTCCTGGGCGGGTCAGAAGAGGCCTGGATTCGCAAGCAAAGAGAACAAACACACCAGCTCATTCAGTCGCTTTGTCATCCATTCACCATACATCTGAATGCTCCCGCGTGCTGGGCTGGTCAGGGAGACACGGACAGGGACACTGGGGGCAGCACACGCCATCGTGGCCATGGCACATGGGAATGCTTCCTGGAGGAGGGATTTCCCAGCTTCAGCAGGAGTTTTCCATAAGGAAAAAAGTCCCGCACTCTTCCTGCTAAGTCCCCATGTCTTCCCCGAACCTTTCTTATGTCCGATGTTGTATTAGGCCTGGGAACCCAGAAAAGGGTCAGAGCCAATTCCTAACCCCTGAGCTGCTTCCAGCCGTGGGGGACCGCTTCAGGGACACAAGTCTGCAGTGAGCTGGTGTGATCTATGTTCTGTGGAGGAGCCCAGAGCATTGCGAGGCTCCTGTTTGGAGTAAGGGGCTCACAGAAGGGACTCGGTTGGCAGACACTTCGTCTCCTGACAGCAGCATTGCATGGAGAAGTCAGGAGCCCTGGCTTAGGTCGCTCGCTGTGTGCTCCAGGCCTCCTCACTGCCCTCCCCAGGCCTCAGATTCCTGCACCCACTTCGGAAGACAGTGTGGCTCTGCCCTGCCCCTGCCCCGTGCCCTTCCCTGTCCATGCCTCACCCCCTCTTCCGCCCCCAGATTGTCTCGTCGGCCTCCACCGACCTCCAGGACTACACCTACTACTTCGTCCCGGCGCCCTGGCTGTCGGTGAAACTCCTGCGACTGTTACAGTGCTACCCACCGCCAGGTACCGCCGAGCCCGCCCGGCCTGGGGCCTGGGGCCTGTCAGGGTTTCTGTGAGGCTGTAGGTGTTGGGGGGCAGCCTAAAGAATCGGACAGATCATCGTGCCTCGTGGATCTGCTGTGGGCCAGGGTCCCTGTGAAGCCACGCTTTTGTTTACTCCAGCCCTGTAACATAGGGACTCTTGTCACGCCTGCCTTATGGGTGACAAAAGCAAGGCTGGGGGAGGGGAGGTCCTTGCCCAGGGTCCCCGAGATCCCCAGCAGATCAAGGGATGATTCCAGGCTGTGCTGTTTGAATGAGCATAGCTCTGTGCGAGATTTTCATGACCTTATTGCTCAAGGTCACAGCCATCGTGGGGATGATGAGCCTAGCGTGAGCCAGGTAACGCACCGGGGGCATCTGTGCCCTCCCGACAGGGCTAGTGAGGGGGAGCCATCCCTGCAGTATGCAGACAGGGAGCCTGAGGCTTGGAGATGAGACGTCACGTTTCCAGGCCCAGGCAGCGACTAAGACGGAGTCCCTCCCTCTACCCCATAGGCCCTGGCTCCCCCTGAGCTCCCATTTCCTCAGCTCTCTGACCTCATAGAGCAGTTTGGAGGGACCCCGTGCTGAGGTGCTCAGCACACAGTAGGTGACTGATAAATCAGCTCCCTTCAGTTCAGCCAGGGCACCGAGCACCTGCTGTGGTCAGGGCCTGCGGGGTGGGCCTGAGTGTTCACATGCAGCTGTGCACGAGCGTGTGCGTGCACACACGTGCGTATCTGTGAACGCATGACTGCGTGTGCACGTGTGTGTGTGCGCGTGCACACACTAATTGACTGTATAATGGAAGTGACACCAGAGGCCCTTCCCAGCCCGTGAAAGCCAGTGGGGTGAATTTTGTCACGTGGCCTTGGGAAAGCCTTGTTCCCCTTCTGGGCCTTCCTCACCCTGTAGGGAAGAGCTCGGGCACATCTCTAAGCTCACTTCCATCGCAGGAGTCCCGCCTCATCATTTTGGGTTGTGCCCAGAGCGGGCACCTTGCCTACTCTCACCCTCTGCGTCATCGGAATTATAGCCGTGGCCCCGAGCAAACGGTGCTGGCCCAGCGAGGCCATCTCTGATTTATCTACGAGAAATTTTTCCGATGCCGTATTATAAAAAATTCTCCAACGTCCAAACAAGTCGAGCGCACCCATCATCCAGACTTCACATTTTGCTGTGCATACGTGCTCTCAGTTTGCTCTTTTTTTTCTGAAGTATTTAAAAATGAGTTAGAGACATCATGATGTTTTTACCTTTGAATATCTTGTTGCACATTTCTAAAAACTGTGGGCGCTTTTATTCACAGCAGCAATTCTGTGGTCATGCTTGAAGCTCACAACAGCTCCCCAGTGGTCTCAAAGACCCACTGTGGATTTTCCTAATTAGCCCCATAGTACTCACAGGCTGTTCAGACTGGGATCCAATCAAGATACAAGTATTTTTTTAATGTTTTTTTTTTTAAGATTTATTTACTTATTTTAGAGGGAGCAGGGGGAGGGGCAGAGGGAGAGAGAGAAGCAGACTCCCTGCTGAGTGCGGACCCCAGTGCAGGGCTCGATCTCATGACCCTGAGACATGACCTGAGCTGAAATCAAGAGTCAAACGCCTAACCAACTGAGCCATCCAGGCGCCCCTCAAGATACAAGTATTGAGGGAGGCTTGGCTGGCTCAGTCAGTGGAGCACCCGTCTCTTGATCTCAGGGTCATGGGTTCGATCCCCACATTGGGCACAGAGATTACTTAAAAATAAAAATTAAAGAAAAAAAAGAAGAAAAAGGTACAAGTGTCGAATTTAATTATTTCTCATAAAGCTCTGTCTTAATCTGGAAGAATTGCCCCTTTATTCTGTGCCATTGGCTTTCACCCCCCCCCTTTTTTTTTTTTTTTAAAGATTTTATTTATTTATTTGACAGAGAGAGACACAGCGAGAGAGGGAACACAAGCAGGGGGAGTGGGAGAGGGAGAAGCAGGCTTCCGGCTGAGCAGGGAGCCCGATGCGGGGCTCGATCCCAGGACCCTGGGATCATGACCTGAGCCGAAGGCAGACGCTTAACGACTGAGCCCCCCAGGCGCCCTTCACCCCACCTTTTTATTATGAGAAATTTCAAACAGATCACTTGCAAGAACAGTGTCATGAACACACAAGGCCCCTGAGACCCAGCGGAGACCATGAACGCTGCTCTTGGCGCCCCGGTTGGCTTGCTGTCTCAAACACACACTTACTTGCTCACTTACTTGACATAAGTTGCAGACATCATAATGCTCCGCCTGCCCAAAATACACCCACACACATTTCATGAGACCCAAGAACACTGCACAAAGCCGCAGTGCCCTTGTCACACCTGAGAAGACTCAAGATGACAGTGTCAGCTGCTGTCCAGGCACCATCCACACCCCGCCCACTGTCCAAGCTTTATTTGTATGGCTTAAACAAAATACAGTACAATTGAGGGCCACGACTTAGATTTCATTATTATGTCTTTGTCCCTTTTGGGGGTCTGGAATAGTCCTCCCACCCCCCCCCATCCCACTACCTGTTTTTGAAGAAACCGGGACAGTTTGGCATTGCAAGGGTGTCCCGCATTCTGGATTTGGCTCAGAGCTGCCTTGTGTCCCGAGAGCCGCCTGATACATCCGGGTGTGACATTTTCCTCTAGAACACTTGACAGCCGTTCTGTGCACATGGTGTTACCTCGCACCCCACGGAATGGCAGTTATTGGTGTTGGTGTGAGCCCCTGGTTGGCGTGTATCCGTCTCAGGTGCTCAGACTGCTCCTCGGGGAGACCCCGGTTTCACCGCGTCTCTGGGGAAGGTTTCTTTGCTCTGTGAGAAACCTAAAGGGTGTCAGTGCTGCAGAAGGGGAAACTGAGGCTCACAGGTGGGAGTCAGCGCCGAGCAGGACAAGAGCCGAGGTCTGGAGTGTTCTCTTCTGTTGGCCCGCTGCCACCTCCCCCAGTCACCTAGAGACCAAGGACAAGTTTGAAGGATCAGAGACCCCAGCCCACAGCTGCAGGGCCCACACTTCCTGTGGAAGATGAGAGCCCTGGGGTGGCCCCTTGCCCCGCACATGGGCAGGGCTGACAGAGCTTATCCTGGAACATGCCCTCCATTTCCCCAGAGGATGCTGCCGTGAAGGGGCGGCTGGTGGAGTGTCTGGAGACCGTGCTCAACAAGGCCCAGGAGCCCCCCAAGTCCAAGAAGGTCCAGCACTCCAACGCCAAGAATGCCATCCTCTTCGAGACCATCAGCCTCATCATCCACTACGACAGGTGCCTGCCTGGGGGGCTGGGGGCCCAGGGGCCCGGGGGCCTGGACTCCTGCGTCCCAGGAGAATAGCGCTGGGAATCGTGACTTCGAGATAGGAGGATGATGAAGCTGTGAATTGTTACCTCCCCAGAGTGGTGCTGGACCCCTCCTGGAAAAAGCAGAATTCCCGACTCTCTTCATTTGGGCCCAACGGCCCAGATGTCTGGGTCACCAGGAGTGGTCATGATGGGAACGGAGGGCAAGAGTTAAGACTCAGGTCCTGAAGGTGATGTGGGATGGGTCAGCTGGGCCCGTGTCCTCCACCTTCTCACGTCCCCCCGTTTCTGCTTCTTGTTGGCAGTGAGCCCAACCTCCTGGTGCGGGCCTGTAACCAGCTGGGCCAGTTCCTGCAGCACCGGGAGACCAACCTGCGCTACCTGGCCCTGGAGAGTATGTGCACGCTGGCCAGCTCCGAGTTCTCCCACGAGGCGGTCAAGACCCACATCGACACCGTCATCAACGCCCTCAAGGTACGCCACGTCGGAGCCTGCCCCAGGCCACGCCCTGTACGCTGGCCTGTGTCTCTGTCCCTCAGAGAGGCGCAGGGCTCAGAGGCCATTGCAGAGCCTAGAACATACCGCACCTGCTCTCCTCCCTCAGACGGAGCGGGACGTCAGTGTGCGACAGCGGGCCGCTGACCTCCTCTATGCCATGTGTGACCGGAGCAACGCCAAGCAGATCGTGTCAGAAATGCTGCGGTACCTGGAGACGGCGGACTATGCCATCCGTGAAGAGATTGTAAGTTCCGGGAGGGGCTGAGCGCCTGGACTTCTGGATCTCAGGGAGGAGGGGCCGGGGGCTGAGCCTCCTGGGGTCTCCGGATGGGGACCGTGGTGAGCCCAGACCTGGTGATTCCACAGTTTGACTGCCGTGTGCACACACTCCCGCCTGTCCTCCCTCCCTGGCTGGCAGGTCCTGAAGGTGGCCATCCTGGCCGAGAAGTACGCAGTCGACTACAGCTGGTACGTGGACACCATCCTCAACCTCATCCGCATTGCGGGCGACTACGTGAGCGAGGAGGTGTGGTACCGTGTGCTGCAGATCGTCACCAACCGTGATGACGTCCAGGGCTACGCTGCCAAGACCGTCTTTGAGGTCAGCACCCCCACCTCCCCCCCACTTCGCCCCCACAGTGGGACAGTGAGGCAGAGCAAGGACAGCTGGGGCTGTGGGGCCAGCCCGCCGTGGCCACCGTCCTGCTCCCACCTCCTCAGAGCGGTGCCTTTGGGCCACCAAGGGACCGGAGGCCGGGTCCTCACAGGCCAGTGTGAGGGTCAGCGGGCCGTGGGTGTGGGCCATCCAGTGCGTAGTCATCGATCTGCATGTCCCAGTGGTTTCCCGCTCCTTCTGCCCCAGGAGAGGGGGCCTGGTGCCACCGATTTTACCACCTGTGTGAGCAGAGGCCAGTCACTTAACTGGTTCGTGCCTCAGTTTCCCCACCTGTTATTCCACCCACATCATAGCGTTCATGAGTTCCACAAGTTAATGGGCGTCACGGGCTGAGCCCTGCACCTGGCACCCCGAGCAATCCTAAGTCAGGGCACACCGCTCCCGGCTGCCCTCACCCGCCCTGTCCCTGCCTCCAGGCGCTCCAGGCCCCCGCCTGCCATGAGAACATGGTGAAGGTCGGCGGCTACATCCTCGGGGAGTTTGGGAATCTGATCGCTGGGGACCCCCGCTCCAGGTGAGGCGGTAAACACATGCACTTCTGAGGGGTGCGGGGCTGGTGGTGACGGGGCCCCCGGGGATCCTCTCAGCCCCTCGCACAACCATCCGGTGGTTGCAAGACAACCCAGCTCCCCGGAGCCTCTGGGACAGAGCGTTGCAATGGCCACCGCCCCGGGTAGCCTCTGCTGGGGCGGCACCCCCGGGGGGAGGAGGCAGGGGAGCCACGTGCTGACGCCCCCCCGCCCCCCCCCGCCCCCCCGTGCAGTTCTCCCTGCTGCACTCCAAGTTCCACCTGTGCAGCGTGGCCACCCGGGCCCTGCTGCTGTCCACCTACATCAAGTTCATCAACCTCTTCCCGGAGACCAAGGCCACCATCCAGGGCGTGCTGCGGGCCGGCTCCCAGCTGCGCAACGCTGACGTGGAGCTGCAGCAGCGCGCCGTCGAGTACCTCACGCTCAGCTCGGTGGCCAGCACGGATGTCCTGGTCAGCGCCGCGGCCCCCGCGAGCCCCTCCTCCACCCCTGCGCCTTGGCCGCCCTCTCCCCTGCCACCGAGCTGCCCCCGACCTGCTCTCGCCCTCTGACCCCACAGGCCACAGTGCTGGAGGAGATGCCGCCCTTCCCGGAGCGAGAGTCGTCCATCCTGGCCAAGCTGAAACGCAAGAAGGGGCCCGGGGCTGGCAGCGCCCTGGATGATGGCCGGAGGGACCCCAGCAGCAATGACATCAATGGGGGCGTGGAGCCCACCCCTAGCACTGTGGTGAGTCCCAGGGGCTGGGCCATCGGGGCTGGGGCCGCCGGGCGCTATCCCTTCTCACCTCCCCCTGCACCTCCCTGCAGTCGACGCCCTCACCCTCTGCCGACCTCCTGGGGCTGCGGGCAGCCCCTCCCCCAGCCGCACCCCCAGCGACCTCGGGTGCAGGGAACCTCCTGGTGGACGTCTTCTCCGACGGCCCGGCTGCCCAGCCCAGCCTGGGGCCCACCCCCGAGGAGGCCTTCCTCAGGTACCGCCGGCCCGGGCCCCCGGGCTGCCCCTTTTCTGTCTGCCCCCTCACAGCCCCCTCCTCCCTCCCTGTCCCTGTGCCTCTGTCGCCGTGGCTGCCACTTCCCCCGGCCTCCTCTCTCCCTCTGGCCACTCTGGACTCTTGGCTGACCCTGGCCACCCTGTGTCGTCCTTCCCCCTTCGCCATGTCTCAGCCTGCTCTTCCTTCTCTCTTTCCCTCCTCCCTCTTTCTCTCTCCCCCGACCCGGCCCTCTGCTGCCTCTCTGGGATTGGCTGCCTGCCACGCCTGTCTTCTCTTGTCTGCTCTGGGATTGGATGGCCCAGCGAGCTGGAGCCGCCTGCCCCTGAGAGCCCCATGGCTTTGCTGGCTGACCCAGCTCCAGCTGCTGAGTAAGGGGTGGCCTCAGGGTTGGGGGGCAGATCTGTGTCCCCAGGGAGGGTTAGGGGACTTCAGGCTCTTATCAAGGGGTTCCTGATGAGCTGCAGAGGCAAGGATTTGGAGGGGAGTGAAAGTCGGGGTCCTCTGACGTGGGGCAGGGGTGGTGGCACGCACCAGGGTCCTATTCCCATTAGAGGCAATCGCCAGTCTGATTCTGGGGTTCTTTGTGGGAATCTGGGTCTGTGGATTCTGGGGTTCTGTCCTTTGAGGGGTTACTGTCTCCCACCTTTAGCTTGGGTCTTCTCTAGCCCCCCAACTTCTTCCCATCTCACTGCTTTCCCCACCTGCAGCCCAGGTCCTGAGGACATCGGGCCGCCCATCCCAGAAGCCGATGAGCTGCTGAATAAGTGAGTCATGGGAAAGATCAGGAGGGAATGGGGACAGGTGGGGAGCACCGAGACGGGCCCAGACAGGCACCCCTGGCATCCTGAACTCCCTGCCGCCCCCACCTAGGTTCGTGTGCAAGAATAATGGGGTCCTGTTTGAGAACCAGCTGTTGCAGATTGGAGTCAAGTCGGAGTTCCGGCAGAACTTGGGTGTGTCCGGAGGGGGGCAGTGTGGGGATAGGGTTTCGGGGACACCTGGGTTTGGGTGGCATCTGGAGAGGAGGTTGAAGGAAGTCAGATGGAGCCCTACCCCTCCCCACCCTCTGCAGGCCGTATGTATCTCTTCTATGGCAACAAGACGTCCGTGCAGTTCCAGAACTTCTCGCCCACTGTCGTCCACCCTGGAGACCTCCAGACTCATATCCTCCCGGCCTGGCCCAGCCCCCTCCCCCGAGCCCTGACCCTCCCGGTCTGCCTTCCTGGCCACTGGGAAGCAGATGGACCCAGGTCCAGAACCCTGTTCAGTCTTCTTGAGAACCCGCGTTACTTGTTTGAGATACAGTGTTGTCTGTGAGACAGGGGTGGGCCTCTTCTCCCCAGGACAGCCTGGGGACAGTGAAGTGATGGGATAGGTGTGCCTGTTTGTCCCTGTCAGGCCTCTTCCATGTCCTGACCTTGTCCTCCACTGGGCTTCACACTCACGATTCCAGTGCCTTCTGCATTCAAGAGCCAGGCCTGCAGGTCTGGATGCTGAGCAGGGCCTTCTGTGTGATCTGAGCCAGTCACTTGTCCCCTGTCTGAAGTGTAGACCCTCTTCCTTCTCATAGCGTTGTGAAGGTCATTGTGGTTGGAAAACTCTGGAAGGGTGGCTGGCATAAAGGAAGGTGTCAGCCCTCCTTTCCCTGTCATTTCACGCCCACGAAATGACAGGGGTTAGGCCCCAAAGCTTTGAGGACCTTTTCAGTCCTTTGCCTCATTCAGCCAGCCCTCATCAACATCTCCAGAACCCCAGGCAGGCTCAGCTCTGTGCTGGGCATGGGTGGGGGACAGGGGCGGGAGATGCCTAAGACCCCACCCTTGCCAGCTTGAAGGTAGATGTAATAACGCTGCCGCCATTTTTGGTGCCCTGACCGTGTGCCAGACACACGGACAAGTGAGCGTGCCGGATTGTTTCACTGAATGCTGAGGACACGGTGTCATTTTGCAGCTGAGGCTAAGAGGTGAAGTAGCTTGCCCAGACCCGAGGTGGTAAGATCCAGGATTCAAACTCGAGTCAGCCATCCCAGCCCCGGAAGGGCTTCTGCCCTAATACGGCGTGACATGTGCCATAATGGAGGTCCCTGAGCCCATCATGGAAGGCCGGAGTAGGCACCCAGGGGGGTGGCCGGAGGTCTCACTTAAGAAGGGCTTTGAAGTTTGGGCCTTGCACGATGCGCCCGGGAGGGCAGGCCCGGCTCCTCAGTGGCCTGCAGGCTGGGGTTCGGAACCAGCAGGGGTTCGTGGCCAAGACTGCGGGGGGCAGGGGGGGGGCCGCCTCCCCGCCTCGCTCCGGCTTCCTTGACCCCCGGCGCCTACAGCTGGCCGTGCAGACCAAGCGCGTGGCCGCGCAGGTGGACGGCGGGGCGCAGGTGCAGCAGGTGCTCAACATCGAGTGTCTGCGGGACTTCCTGACGCCCCCGCTCCTGTCCGTGCGCTTCCGGTGAGTCGGGCGGGGCCCTGCCGAGCGGCCGCGGTCTCCCGGATGGGGGCCGGGCTCTGATGGCGCCTCCTTGCTCCCGCCCCCATGCCAGGTACGGGGGCGCCCCCCAGTCCCTCACCCTGAAGCTCCCGGTGACCATCAACAAGTTCTTCCAGCCCACGGAGATGGCGGCCCAGGATTTCTTCCAGCGCTGGAAGCAGCTGAGCCTGTGAGCAGCGAGGGGGGGCCCGAGCCGCAGCTGCGCTTCAGGGGGGGCGGGGCGGGGCGGGGCGGGGCCTTCCAAGCACCTGACCCGAACCTTTCCCCACCCCCAGCCCCCAACAGGAGGCGCAGAAAATCTTCAAAGCCAACCACCCCATGGATGCAGAAGTCACTAAGGCAAAAGTGAGTGACCACTGGGCGAGACAGGAGAGGGGCCCCTGGACTCACAGCCCAGGCCGACCTCTCCCTAACTGGGGTTTGGGGAGCGGTACCCATTTTTCCGTGCCTCTGCTTTCCCATCTGTAAAATGGGAACCACAAGGGTTTCAGGGGAACCCCGGTTTGCTACTGCCCGGTGGCTCCCAGATCTGGCACCCTCTGACGGCTACCCTTCTTCCCCAGCTCCTGGGGTTTGGCTCTGCTCTCCTGGACAATGTGGACCCCAACCCTGAGAACTTCGTGGGGGCTGGCATCATCCAGACTAAAGCCCTGCAGGTGGGCTGTCTGCTCCGGCTGGAGCCCAACGCCCAGGCTCAGGTGAGTGGTGGTCTGGGAGGCGCCCCTGAGACTGACTACCCCCTGCCTCACTGTGTTCGTTTTTAATCCCGCCCTTCTGCTCTTTGTCCCTGTGTTCTCTATCTACTGTCTTCCTCGCCACATCCTTTCCACCCTTCTGGGTCTCACTTTTACCCTTCACCCTTTCCCTCCTGTGTTGTTTTTATTCCTGCCTCCTTTCCCTTCCATCACCTTTCTGATCCCTTTCTCCTTTTTTCTCCTTTATCTCCCTGTATCCTCCTCTCCCGGGCTCTCTGTCCACTCTGCCTCCTCCCTGAGTCTGCACCGCCATGTCCCCCACCCAGATGTACCGGCTGACCCTGCGCACCAGCAAGGAACCCGTCTCCCGTCACCTGTGTGAGCTGCTGGCCCAGCAGTTCTGAGCCCTGGACTCTGCCCCCCGGGGATGTGGCCGGCGCCGGGCAGCCCCTAGGACTGAGGCAGCTTTGGTGGATGGGGCAGTGAGGGGACCTCCACTGGTGACAGGGAAGACCCCAGGGGTGGGGGGACGCCTGGAACCTTTCTCCGGCCTTTTGTATTTTTATTTTTGTTCATCTGCTGCTGTTTACATTCTGGGGGGTAAGGGGGAGCCCCCTCCCTCCCTTTTCCCCCCTAAGCACAGAGGGGAGAGGGGCCAGGGAAGTGGGCGCCTCCTCCCCTCCCACCCCACCCCATCGTAGCCCCTCCTGCCCCCCCCCATCCAGGGGCTGTGTATTATTGTGAGCGAATAAACAGAGAGACGCTAATAGCTGTGTCTGTGTGACCGGCTCACGGCCAGGGGTCAGAGGAGTGGGGTGAGGGCATGCAGTGTGTGGGTGGCCAAGCCCCGCAGCGCGTGCGTGGGACTCTGGGCGGACAGCAGTAGCAGCCGCCGCGGCCCCAACTGCAGAGCCACCAGCCGCCATCCCGTGCCTGGCTCCTCGGGCCCGGACACCAGGTAGCAGGCTCTTGGCACCTGGCTCCTCTGGGCCGCATCCTCCACCTTCTCCTCTGGTGACCCCGGCTCTGGAGGAAGGACAGGAAGGGCCAAGGTGACCAGTGGGGCCCAGACAACTAGAATGCCAACCTGCAGGAGCAACACCACACCCTGGGCCTAAGTCTGACTCCTGACGGGCAAGGGCCTCATGGCTCCAGCCGGCTGTCAGTTGCCTGAAGAAGGACATGGACCTTCTCCCCCTTCTTCCCAGACAGCCTCCATCCCCCCTCCCTCCTGGGGATGCTCTGTGCAGCCCTGGACAGTCCGCTTAGCAATACAGATCACAGACACGCAGGTATACTGACCAGGTACCAGGCGCTGGACTCCAGGCACAGCCCTTGGAACCCTCCCTGGGGGGGGCCCCCTGCCCCACTTTATGCGGGGAAGGTGGGGGAGGTGGAGTCAGGCAGCTAGGAGGGGCCAGTCCTCTGTCCCTCCTTTGTCTCCCTAGGGCCTCAACGTTTCCTTCCTCATCTAGGCTCTGCGGAACACCCCCCATCAGTGTGGATGCCCCCGTCCTCCCTTGTGTGAGCAGAGACTCGGTGTCCCAGGAGTGCGCAAAGGGGGCACACCTGGTGGGAAGTGCGAGGCGGTGACCAAGGTGTAGAAGGCGCGCAGGAGGCGCCGACGATGCTCAGGAGAAGGCTCTGGTTGGGGGGAAGAGAGGGTGACAGAGAGCCCCTCCTGGGCCCAAGCTCCTCCCGGCCTCACCCTCCTCTCAGTCACCTTGATCCGCAGAGGGCTCCACCGTGAAGAGGCAACGTTTCAGTTCCAGGTGGAGAAGCAGCAGCCTGTGAGAAAGGGGGTGTCATGGCCAGGGCAGAGGGGATGAGGACCCCCAAACCACACCCCCGTCCAAGCCCTACCCGAGGATGTCCATGTGCAGGGGGAAGCCAGCGGGCAGCGCTCGGGGTCCCAGCGGCACGCAGGCCCGCAGCGGGTCTAGCACTGGCTGCCACCAGCGGTCCAAAAGCTGAGGCGAGGCCGGTGGGTGAGGTCAGGGGCGGGTACCAGGGGAGGGGGCGTGGCCAGGGAGGAGAGGAGGGGCCCACGAGGGCGGGAGGCCGAGGGGACCAAGGAAAGGGTGAAGCCTGGAAGGATGGAATGAGAGCGATAGAGGGACGGGGCTGGCGGGAAGGTGATTGGAACGCAGTCCGCGGGGGGCGGGCCCTGGTGGAAGGGCGGGGCTGACGAGGGGCGGGCCCAGAGTGGAGAACGCTGGCAGGGCGGGGTGCTGAGAGAAGGGCCGCGGCTGGCGGGCAGAGGGTGTCATAGGGGAAAAGCGGGGACATGGGCCGGATTCACCTGTGGATCCAGCTGGCTGAGGGGAGGGCGCGGCCCGCAGAGCAGACACAGCTCCAAGCCCGGCAGCAGCGTCAGGGTCAGAAGCCGGTGCGGGACCTGAAGGGGGACGCAGCGGGGGCTGGCCGGAGCTCCGCCCCTTCCCACCGAAGCCCCGCCTCCTCGCGTCCCGGCCTTTAGGCCCTTTGCTCCCACCTGTCCCAGGCGCCCCGATCCCCCCCAACTCACCGTGGGACTCCCGTGCGGCAGGTACACCGGGTAGTCTCGAGCTGCCTGAGGCGGCAGGGACCCCACCAGCCAGGGGAGCAGCACGGCCTCCGGCGTCCCCAGCCGCCACCAGCTTTCTGTTGCTGCCACCACCCGGCCCGACACGACCAGGCTGCCAAAGGCCGTGCCCGCCGCTTCGGCGAACCCAGAGAGGGCTTCCTGGGTCAGGAGACATGAGCAGGGGCGGCAGTGACTTCCCAGGTGGGCGAGGAGTGTGAAGAGACAGGCATACAATTCAAAGTTTGCCTAGTGGCATGCTCACGTGCCTCACCCTCCCTGGGCCTTCACCTTCACACACAGGTACCATCCCCGAGTCACACTGTAAAGTTAAACAGGTAGGGTGGCTGCTCCCTAGCCTGACACGTGTTACTGAAGCTAATAATCACAACAGCCGCAGCTGCGGTTTATTGAATCCTACTATGTGTCAAGTAGGCGCAATCAACCACCTACTCCAGCTAGGAGAGGTCAAGTCGCCGGCTCCTAGTCACATCATGAGAGGTGGCCATGCCAGGGGCATCAACAAGAGCGGTATTTAAGGAAAGATAGATGGAAGTTCACCAGCAAAAGGAACAGCATGTGCCAAGCAAGGAAGCTGGGAAGTTGTTGGGGTCCGTGGGACCCCTGAAGCAGCTGGGTGAAGGTGGACTGTGGGGTTAGCAGAGGTCAGGGTGAGCATGTTGGTGGGTTTCAGATTCCACAGGTCCTCAAACACCAGGCTGGGGGGACGGGAGCTTGTCCTGGGGGTGATGGAAGCCATGGGAGGGCTGTGAGCTGGAGAGGGGTGGGGTCAGTTCTCGGTGTAGAAAGACCCTTCTGGGGCCAAGTGGGGGTTGGAATGGAAGCCCAAAGGAGGAGAAAAGGTCGAGGCAATGATCCAGGGGTAAGAGGATGAGGACCGAGCTAGGGCCAGTGACAGGTTTAAGGGTTCCCAACACATTCTCAGTACCTGCAGGAGAGACCCCTCTGGAGGAACCACGCAGTCCACACACTGGGTCAGGTCCCCGATGAGCTCAGAGTCCCCCAGGAAACTGTCAATGAGGCGGTAACTGGCCTAGCAGGAGGAGGAGGGAGGAGCTTAGGACCCAGGTGGGCCCCAGATCTGCTGCCTCCCCTTCAGAAAACTAGCCCTGCTGGGCCTGGCTCTAGAGTCAGTGACCAGGCTGCCCCAGGGGCTCCTGGGAACTGTAGTTTCCGAATATCAGTGACCTGCGATCCTAACTTCCACGCTCACATCCTGCAGCCTCACCCTCAACTCCTTCTTCAGTCTCTCTACGTTGCGGATATTGGTCAGTTCTTCGAGTCCTACAAGAAGAACCTAGAAGAACCAAGTAAGAGAGCCGGGGCTGGGTATGGATCTGGACTCCTGGTGTGAGGGAGAAGGATGCTGAGAGCTCAGATTTCTGGGTTTGGGGAAGAGGGCTGGGGAGTCTCACCATGGCCCCAAACACCATCTGGAGTAGTCTCTCCAGCCTCAGCTCCGAGGTGCCCTCCTCAGATGACAGAACAATGAGGGTGATGCTGTGAGAAAGGAAGGTGAGAAGGAAGAATGAGTCCAGGCCAGGGAAACAGGGCCGTGAGGAGAGTAAAGTCTGCCCTTGATCCTGGATGCCAGCTACATCTTTTGCCAGCCAGCATAACCTGCTTCTCATACAGAGAAACTTAGGGATCGGAGAGGGTAACTGGCTTGTCGAAGATTCCACAGCCAAGTAAACAGCTGGCCTTGGAGAGCTGGTAGGCCTCAGGGTCATCTTCAACAGGGGCCGTCACCCAGGCCCTGGCCCTGCCCCAAAAGCTACAGCTTGGAGACCTGTCATGGAAGCTTTTCCACACCACGGTCGTATCCTCCGTCCTTGCAGAGCTCAGCTGCACCTCGAGATTCTGCCCAAACATGTGTACTCCATTGAGGGAACCGATGACAGAGAACGGGAGCTGGGGAAAAGTTGGGAACATTAGACAGGAGCCCCCAGTCCCCTCCACCTTGGAACCCAAGTGTCCAGGGCCCCAGCCCCCTCCTCTTTCTATATCCCCTGGCCCCTCCTCCTCTGGGAACCAGGATTATTAGTCCAGTCATTGCACCCTTGGCCCTCTAAACTCAACTCTGAAACTTCTCCAGACCCCACTCCCTTGACAACACAGAGTCCAAGGGCCTAGCCCATTTCTATTTTGAAGATCCAGGGGTCCAGGGCCCCACCTGCTGGCGGGCGGGGGCGCCGCCGCGGCTGCTTCTGCAGAATAAGGGGACTCCGCTGGTGGCCGCAAGGCAAAGCAGATGTACGGTGCCCTCTGTCCCCTCCTCGCCCATCTGGAACCCCCTCCAGTCCCCTCGTGGGGGCAGTCAGTGACCACCTTGGCGTATGCCCGTAGTCACACTAAGTCGGGCGGCCGGTCGGCCGTCCGAAGCCGCCAGAGGGCGAGATGGGGAGCTGATTGGAAGAGAAGTAGATTTCCCGCCTTCTTCATCCAACTCAAACCCACCCTCAGTCTCTATTCCAGCACCTCCCCAAGCTCCATTAGGTTCTCTTCCGCCTCAACCGGAAGTCACCTGCCCCTAACAAAGATGGCGCCCATCGTGCGTGTAAAACTTCGTAGTTTCCCCCTAATGGTTTGATTCCATTTATTTAAAGAAGAGAATGAAGAGCCCGGCTTGAAAGTAGTGACCGCGCCAAGGCGTTGTCTAGCAAGCATCAGGTAGGCTAGGATGTTTTACATTCTAAATTGATAAACAGCTGTGCCCCACTCAAAGATGGTGGCGGTGCCGAGGCGTTGCCTAGCAACCACATTCCGCCTAATTTCCAGTCTAAGGCTGCAGAGAGCAGTGCTCCACTCCAAGATGGCCGCATGACGAATCTCGAGCAAAACCGAGAGCAATACCATCTCCCCCTTCAGCCTCGCGGGATGGTTTGGTCCGGCCAATGTTGCCTAGCAACCACCAAATGAGACGGTTGTTTTTGTTATTAGAAAAAGAAAGATGAAATCCTTTATTTTCCAGAATCATAAAAACAAGATTATTTCTGTAATAAATTTATACATGTTAGTGCAGCATGCTGAACGTGAAAATACTCCTTCCCAAGCCCTTTCCCGAAATAAAAATTTGACAGTTTAACACAGAACATTCACAGATTTTGACAAATACGATCACGGGTGCTAATGTTGCCTTCAAACTTTTTCTCATTAGACCAAATAAATATATGTTGTTTTTTAAAAATGTCTTTTTATAATCAACATTATGCATGTAACAAAATCGATTTAGCCAATCCTGTATTGACATACATTAGTTTCCTTCCTCTGTGTGTTTAAACTGATAAAGTAAAATTTCATTTAGTTATGAATTTAATCAGCTAGAACTTTTCTATTTTGTGAGAATATGGCCTTCATTCACCCAAATGTATTTGTGAAATATATAGTAATGTTAAAAAACATGTTTCCTTTCAGACATGTTTTGCCTGCATTCTAGATTTGATTTCTTTTTTTTTTTAAGATTTATTTATTTATTTATTTTAGAGAGAGAGCATGAGCAGGAGGTGCAGAGGGGAAGAATCTCCAGCAGACTCTCTGCTGAGCCCACAGCCCAACAAGGGGCTCTGTCTCTCAACCCTGAGATCATGACCTGAGCCAAAGTCCAGAGTCAGACAACCCTTAACTTACTGAACAATCAGGCGCCTCTCTAGATTTGATTTGTAACAGCTGATAATATTAGGATGTTTATCCGCACACTAAATTGCATCAAACTTTTAGAGGAAGAAATGTACACAAAATAGCAAATGAGAAGGGAGGCACCTGGCTGACTCAGTCTGAGGAGCCTGCAACTCTTGATCTTGGAGCCATGAGTCTGAGCCCCACTCAGACTGGGTTGGGTGCAGAGATTACTTTTTTAAAATGAGTTAGGAATGCCTGGGTGGCTCAGTCAGTTGGACATCTAACTCTTGATTTTAGCTCGGGTCATGATCTCAGGGTTGTGGGATCGAGCCCCAAATTGGGCTCTGGGTTCAGCATGGAGCCTGCTTGGAATTCTCTCTCTCTGCCCTACCCACCTGCTCACATGCTCTCTATCTCTAAAATAAATAAATCTTTTTAAAAATGAAGTAAAATCTCAATTTCTTCCTGTAGTTCTATGAATTTTTCTTTAGTCCATTTATATTTATTATGACTACTGATATATTTGGATTTATTTCTACCATCTTATTTTTATATTTCTTATCATCCTGCCTTTTTAAAGCTTTTTCCTCCTTTCTTATCTTTTCCTGGATTATTTTTTTCATTTCCTCAATCCATTTTTCCCTCTCTCTTCTGGTTTCAAATGTATACACTCTAATTCTCTTTTGTTTTTATTGGTTACCCTTGAAACTTTACCATACACAATTTAGCAAAAAGTTAACAAGATCTTAAATGCTCTCTCAAATACTACAAAGAGCATATAGCAGTTTACCTCTGTTAAACTCCATCCAGACTAACCAACTAAGTGTTGTCAGCATTGTAGCTGTGACTTTTTTATGCCTTCATTGAATATTTTTCTTTTTTTAAAAAAATTTTTTAAAGATTTTATTTATTTGCGAGAAAGAGAATGAGAGACAGCATGAGAGGGAGGAGGGTCAGAGGGAGAAGCAGACTCCCTGCTGAGCAGGGAGCCTGATGTGGGACTCGATCCCGGGACTCCAGGATCATGACCTGAGCCGAAGGCAGTCGCTTAACCAACTGAGCCACCCAGGTGCCCTCATTGAATATTTTTCTTATTTTATGCAGGCAATGTTTATTTGTAACTACGTAAGTACTTGTGTTTCATTTGCCCTCCCATTTCCTTCTTGCCTCTCAGACCATCCTTTCGAGATAATTTTAAACTTGCCTCCTTCCTGAAGTACATCTTACTGGAAAACTGTTTCTCCCCTCACACTTCTGACACCCATTGTGGGGGTTGTCCACACCAAGCAATCCTCCAGTTTTCTGTGGACACCAACAGAAAACTTACAAGTCAATTCAATTCTGACACTAACCACCAGGAGGCAGCACAGAGAAGGTCAAGGGCTTAGTCCCAGGAGTCTGCCCCCACTTCAAACACCAAATCACAAGTAGTGGGTCCTCAGGATATCCATATTTCTGTCTGAGTTTGCTACAAGTTGGGGGTTCCACCTTCTCAGATTTCATGATTTGCTGTAATGGCTCACAGAGCCCAAGGCAGCACTTAGTATTACTGGTTTCTTTTCTTTTCTTTTTTTTTAAGTAGGTTCCATACTGGGCTTGGAGCTCAACATGGCGCTTGACTTAACAACCCTGAAATCGAGACCTGAGCTGAGATCAAGAATCGGATGCTTAACCGACTGAGCCACCCAGGCACCCCAGTATTCCTGGTTTCTTGTAAAATCTATTATAAAGGATAAAAATGAACAGCCAGATGAAGAGGTACCTAGAGGGAGGTCCAGAAGGGTCCTGAGTACAAGAGCCTGTGTCTCTATGGAGATTAGGGTGCACTATTCCCCCAGCACGTGGATGCATTCACCAACCCAGAAGTCCTCTGAACCCATGTCTCTTAGGTTTTTTATTGCAGATTTCATTAGGTAGGCATGGTTGATTAAATCATTGGCCATTGTTGATTAACTCAATCCCCAGGGCTTCAGGGGGTGGGGCTGAAAGTTCCAACCCTTGAATCATGCCTTGGTCCTTCTGGTGACCAGTCCCATTCTGAAGCTATCTAGGGGACCCCAGCCACTAGTCATTTCATCAGCCTACCAAAAGACACTCTTTTCACTGCAGAGATCCCAAGGGTCTTAGAAGGTCTTGTGTGAGGAACCAATAGGACACTGAGGCCTATATTACAATAAAAAATGCTCCTACCACCCTTAATGCTCAGGAAATTACAAGGGTTTTAGGAACTCTGGGCCAGGAAGTGGGACAAGGAGCAAATATATATATATATATATTTTTAAGATTTTATTTATTTATTTATTTGACAGAGAGAAACACATCAAGAGAGGGAACACAAGCAGGGGGGCTGGGGGAGGGAGAAGCAGGCTTCCCACTGAGCAGGGAGCCCGGTGCGGGACTTGATCCCAAGCCCGATTCAGGACCCCTGGGATCATGACCTGAGCCAAAGGCAGACGCTTAATGACTGAGCCACCCAGGCGCCCCTATATTTCTTACTATATCATATTATCACATCCTTTAGAAAGTCTCTTGGAGTTAAATTCTGTTTTTATTACCTGGAATGTTTTACCCCACCTTCATTATCATACAGTTCTGGGGTGATAGTTAAATTTTTTTTTGAGAGAGAGAAAGAGAGAGAGAGAGAGCATGGGGGAGGGGCAGAAGGAGAGAGAGAAAATCTCAAGCAAGCTCCACACTCAGCATGAAGCCCAACTGGGGCTCAATCTCACGACTCTGAGTTCACGATCCAGGCCAAAATCTAGAGTAGGACGCTTAACTGACTGAGCCACCTGGGTGCCCCCAGAGTGATAGTTAATTTTTTCCGAGTCTAAACATATACCACCTTGTAGTTTCTATTTTTGCTGTTAAGAAGTTGACTCTAATTCTACATATAATTTCTTTTTTTTTTAAGATTGTATTTATTTATTTGACAAAGAGAGACACAGCGAAAGAGGGAACAGAAGGAGGGGGAGTGGGAGAGGGAGAAGCAGGCTTCCCGCTGAGCAGGGAGCCCGATGCGAGACTTGATCCCAAGACCCTGGGATCATGACCTGAGCTGAAGGCAGACGCTTAACGACTGAACCACCCAGGTGCCCCTGTACATATAATTTCTTTGTGGAGGTCTGTTCTTTCACTCTGGGTACACTTCAGTCTTCTCTTTAACTACAGTGAGTCAAAGTGAGCAGTTTTTTTAAAATGTAATTTTATATTCTGTGCTTCCGGGATCCAAGAATTCATGTTTTGCTTTGCTTACGTTTTTTTTTTTTTTTTAAGTAATCTCTCTGCCCAACGTGGGGCTTGAACTCAGAACCCTGAGATCAAGAGTTGCATGTTCTATGGACTAAGCCAGCCAGGTGCCCCAGTCGTTTTGTTTTTTTAACTTCTAATCAATTCTAGAAAATATACAGCAATAAACTCTTAAAATGTTGCTTCTCCTTGGGGCGCCTGGGTGGCTCAATCTGTTAAGTGTCCAACTCAGGTCATGATCTCAGGGTCATGGGATCGAGCCCATGTTGGACTCTAAGCTCAGTGGGGAGTCTGCTTCTCCCTCTGCTCCTCTCCCTACTCGTGCTCTCTCTCTCTCAAATAAATAAATAAAATCTTAAAAAAAAAGTTGTTTGTCCTGTATTCTCTTTTTTCCCCATTTCTGACTCAGGTTAGAAAATTGTTAGACCTCTTTCTAGCCCCCATATCCGTTTTCAAATTTTAAAAATATTTTTCATTTCCTAATATTATATTCTGGGTAATTTCTTTTTTTTTTTTTTTTTAAGATTTTATTTGAGAGCGTGGGCGAGAGAGAGCGAGCACAAGCAGGGGGAGGGGCTAGGGGGAGCGGGAGAAGCAGACTCCCCTGAGCAGGGAGCCCGATGTGGGGCTCGATCCCAGAACCCTGGGATCATGACCTGAGCTGAAGGCAGACGCCTAACGACTGAGCCACCCAGGCGCCCCTATTCTGGGTAATTTCTTATTGATCTTTCAGTTCACTAATTCTCTCTTTAGCTGGCTGTTTAAATTACCCACTAAGTTGTGGTTTTTTTTTTTTTTCAACAATTATATAAAATTTCTCCTCAAATCCACTTATTCTTTCTCCATATTTTCTTGCTGATGGGCTGATCTTTGTGATTGTGTTAGTAGCAGGCTGCTTCTAAAATGATTCCCAGTGATCTCTACCTCCTGCTACTTGGTATCTTTTCTCTTTCCTGGTGTGTGCACAAGACCTGTGAGTTACTCTTGACAATGGAATTCATCAGAAATGATGGGATGGGGGCGCCTGGGTGGCTCAGTTGGTTAAGCGACTGCCTTCGGCTCAGGTCATGATCCTGGGGTCCCAGGATCGAGTCCCGCATTGGGCTCCCTGCTCAGCGGGGAGTCTGCTTCTCCCTCTGCCCCTCCCCCCTCTCATGTGCTCTCTCTCTCTCAAATAATAAATAAAATCTTAAAAAAAAAAAAAGAAATGATGGGATGTCACTTCTGAGATTAAGTCATAAAGATTGTGACTTCCATCTTGCTTGCGTTCTCTCTTGCCAGGACTGTCTCTTGCTTGTTCTGATGTAGCCAATGCTATGTTGTGACCCACGCAAAGGGGAGGTCCGTGGAACTGAGGACAAGCTCTGGCCGACAGCCCGTGAAGAACCAAATCCCGCCAACGATGACAAGAGTGAGCATGGAAGCAGATCTTTCTCCAGTTCTTCCTTGAGATAATGACAGGGCTAGCTGATGCTTTGACTGAAGCCAGTGAGACACTCAGAAGCACAGGAGCTAGCTAAGCCATGCCCGGATTCCTGATCGGCAGAAACTCTGAAATAATTAGTGTTGTTTTAAGCCACTAAGTGTTGAGGTAATTTGTTACACAGCACGAGATAACTTAGATAATGTCCTTTGTTTCTCTCACCATTTTGCACATTATGGTACATTACAAACTCAACCATTCCAGGACTTGGAGTCCCGGCAGTGGGGATCTCACATCTGTTAATTGTTCTTTCTGAGGACTCTAACTTACCATCCTTGCTTCTGTGCTGGTGGTCTTTGACTCTGAACTCATTACTTGATATTGACCTGAGTCCTGTGAGGAGCATTTTCGTCTACTTTTGCAGATTTTTAGGAGTGTTACCAATCTGGAGCTGCCCTGGGAGGCCCTGGCTTACCAGGAAAAAAAGGCTCCGTTTTCCAATTCACAGCTACATTCGGGGTCTTGGTGATGTCAATGCAGCCCCTTCCCTGTGCAGGCAGTTCTACTCCAAAGTCCTCTTTTTTTGTGAATTTTTGGCTCTCTGGTTTTTTTTGGGGGGGGGGGAAGTAGTAGAGGGATTCTTGAAGAACTTTTATTAGATCTATGTGTTTTTTTTTTTAAGATTTTATTTATTTATTTGTCAGAGAGAGAGAGAGCACAAGCAGGGGAAGCAGCAGGCAGAGGGAGAAGCAGGCTCCCTGCTGAGCAGGACCCCCGCTCTCAGGACCCTGGGACCATGACCTGAGCCAAAGGCAGACGCCCAACCAATTGAGCCACCCAGGCGCCCCATGAGGTCTATCTTTTAAGAAACCATCAATGTTGGGGCACCTGGGTGGCTCAGATGGTTGAGCGTCTGCCTTTGGCTTGGGTCGTGATCCCGGGGTCCTGGGATCGAGCCCCACGTCTGGCTCTTGGCTCGGCGGGGAGTCTGCTTCTCCCTCTCCCTCTGCCTTTCCTCCTGCTCATGCTCTCTGTATCTCTGTGTCTCAAGTGAATAAATAAAATCTTTAAAAAAATGACAACTGCTTTAAAAAAAAAAAAAGAAACCATCAATGTTGCAAAAACAGTATTATAACACCTAATCCATCATAATGCCAGAAGCTGAAGTCCAGGCTTAAATATCCAATTGTTCATTTTTACCATTTGCAATACATTAACGGAAATGTATTAAAAATCAGTTAGGGGCGCCTGGGTGGCTGAGTCAGGTAAACATCTGTCTTTAGCTCAAGTCATGATCCTGGGGGCCTGGGATCCAGCCCTGGTAGGGCTCCCTGCTCAGCGGGGAGTCTGCTTCCCCCTCTCCGTTTGTCCCTCTCTCCCGACTTGTGCCCTCTCTCTCTCAAATAAATAAATAAAATCTTTAAAAAAATCAGTTAATACAACCAGTCATACATTCAGCTTATCTAAAGAAAGGTTTCCTTTTAGTTAACAGGGCAGATTTTAATGTTAGGAAGCATTTTAATCTTCTTACCTGTTAATCATTTTTCCTTTCTCCAATTTAATCTTCCTTATAATTTTATTATTTTTTTAAAAGATTTTATTTATTTATTTGACAGAGAGAGCAAGAGAGCACAAGCAGGGGGAGCAGCAGAGGGAGAAGCAGGCTCCCCGCTGAGCAGGAAGATTGATGCATTGATCCCAGGACCCTGGGATCATGACCTGAGCTGAAGGCAGACACTTAACCAACTGAGCCACCCAAGCGCCCCTTCCTTATAATTTTATTAAAGTTGAATTACACTGGCATAAAAAAATGGGAGCTGCTTTAGATTAAAAGAAACTTAAGAGATATAATGTCTAAATATGTTTGGTCTTTGGATTCTGATGCAAATAAAACAATTGAAAAAAGGCATTTTGAGAGAATTGAGGAAATCTGATTGTGGATTTAGTGTTAGATGACACCAAGAAATAATTTTGTTGGGGCGCCTGGGTGGCTCAGTCGTTAAGCGTCTGCCTTCGGTTCAGGTCATGATCCCAGAGTCCTGGGATCGAGCCCTGTAGCCTGCTTCTCCCTCTCCTACTCCCCCTGCTTGTGTTCCCTCTCTCGCTGTGTCTCTGTCAAATAAATAAATAAAATCTTTAAAAATAAAAGACTTCAGCAAAGAAAATAAAAGAAAAAAGGGATGGATAAGGTAAATGTGACAAAATGGTGATACAACTGTGTGTGAGAGGAAGGCACCCTTTTATCTTGAGGTACATTGCCAAAATGCACTGGGACAAGTTGTGCTTATTCACACCGCCTCTAGACTGTGTCTGAGCCCAAACTCTCCCGCCCTCATGGACTTTCTTCTTTCCCATATTAATTAACGTGACAAAGGTAAAATGCTTTTTAATTGAAGATAAGCAGTTTTCAGATGTTTACTTGCCATTTTAAATTGTTCTGTGTGGGGGAAGAGCCTCCCTACCATTAAAAAATATCTTTTTTTATTTTCCTAAAATTTTATTGGTAAGATGTATTTGTGTAGTAAATTTCAGTCAACATATATGTTACAAATGACTTTCCCAGTTTATCGTATTCTGTTTTCCAACTCGGTTTATGGAGTCTTTTGGACAAATTGATCAATATTTTACGTTTTCTGGCTTTGCTGTGAGGATAAACTCTGTTTCCAGGCTTCAGGATTGTACAGCGTGTTTCTTTAGTCCTTCAGCTATTTTTAAGGTTTCATCTGTTGCATTTACATTTTTAATCCACCTGGAATGTATTTATGTTCTAGGCCAGTTTCTGGCCGCCCTCCCAGAAAACAACAATCAGGTGTTGCCTAGCAACCGCCACTTGGGTCGGAATTCGGCTTTGAGGGGGAAGAACAGCTGCACTCCCCTCCGAGTGGACGGCAACCTCGAGCGTTGCCTAGTAACCCATTTCAGAGGCTGTGATTGGCTCCTTCACACGACCCTCCCCCCCATCTCCCCGCGCCAGAAAAAATTTAACTAGAAACCTAATCTCTCCATAGAAAACTAAGGCTGCGTATGCGTTGCATAGCAACCAGGTCTCCTGACCCTCCGATTGAGACCAGAGTCGGAACAGGCGCCTCGCTCAAAGATGGCGGCCGACTGCCCCTCTCTCAGTATATGTCACTCCACAGTCCTGACAATACTTCAGTCTTCCCCGTCAGGCCCCCGAAGGGGTTCGCTATGCTCTTAATCTTGCACGCGGTGGGCACGAACGACGATGGACACAGAACCAACGCTCCCTCCTTGCCCCGCACAAACATGGCCGCAGGCGCGTCAAGCAGCGGCGCTAAGACGTCCGACGCCGGTGCACGCGCGGCGCAGGCGCACTTCCGCTCATCCCGCAGCGGCTGCGGTGGCGGCGGCGGTGGCGGCGGTGGCGGCGGTGGCGGCTGCTGCGCGGGGCATGGTCCCCGGGTCGGAGGGCCCGGCCCGAGCCGGGGGCCTCGTGGCTGATGTGGTGTTTGTGATTGAGGGCACAGCCAACCTGGGGCCTTACTTCGAAGGGCTGCGCAAGCACTACCTGCTTCCGGCCATCGAGTGAGTGCCGTTTCCGCGACTTCCAGTCCGGCCCTCCGACTTTAGTTTTCCACGGTTTCTTGCCTGACCCCGACCTTTTGCCTCCGACCCTCACAGGTATTTTAATGGTGGTCCTCCTGCCGAGACGGACTTCGGGGGAGACGTGAGTCTTGGGACTCCCGGGTCTGAGGGAGGAGGGAGCCGGGGACGGGACTCTCGGGTCTGAGGGAGGAGGGAGCCGGGGACGGGACTCTCGGGTCTGAGGGAGGAGGGAGCCGGGGACCGGACTCCCGGGTCTGAGGGAGGAGGGAGCCGGGGACGGGACTCCCGGGTCTGAGGGAGGAGGGAGCCGGGGACGGGACTCCCGGGTCTGAGGGAGGAGGGAGCCGGGGACGGGACTCCCGGGTCTGAGGGAGGAGGGAGCCGGGGACGGGACTCCCGGGTCTGAGGGAGGAGGGAGCCGGGAGCCGGGGACCGGCCTCCTGGGTCTGAGGGAGAAGGAGCTGGACTGGGGTCCCAGATGAAAAGTTCCTCTGTCCTCTCCTCCCAGTATGGGGGGACCCAGTACAGCCTCGTGGTGTTCAACACGGTGGACTGCGCTCCCGAGTCCTACGTACAGTGTCACGCTCCCACCAGCAGCGCCTATGAGTTTGTCACCTGGCTCGATGGCATTAAGTGAGCTTTTTCTTGTGCTTGGGGTGCGTTGGGGGGCCCTGTGAGGGACCGTGAATGGACGGCGGCTTGGTTTGAGCTTCAGAAACCATCCCTCACACTGGGTGGCTGAAAGGGCTGAGAGGGATAGTTTTTGTCCACAGATCAACTTCTGTGGTGGGTTCTGTGTGCTCAGCGGTTTTGCCATCCGGTGTGGAAGTAGAAAGATCTTCCCAGTTGGGGAGGCCTGTTGAGCTCCAGCGCCCATCTCGTATTGTGAGGTTCTCCACATTCTTAGGCTGTTTCTCATCTGTACTCCAGTTTTCCTTTTTCAGATGGGCCCCCTGAAGCCTGAGTGCAAGGGGGGTGGGGCCTAGGCCAGGATAGAGCCCTCTGGGCTTTGGATGGGATTTGGAATGTTCACTTGGCCCGCTCAGTGCAGGTGCAGACAGCCTGCGACCAAATCACAGCTAAACCACAACAGAACTCCCAGACCCAGGAGTCCCTGCTCCCTTTGTGCGTAATGTAGCTTATCTCCTATCTCTTTAAAGGGGGGATGTTACAGTACTTACTTATTTATCGTATTGTTTATTCTGGGTTGCATAACAGATTATCCCCAAACTTAGTGGCTCAGAACAATAAACGTTGATTATTTCATGCCATATCTGTAAGTAAGGAATTCAGGACTGGCTTAGCTGGATAGTTCTGGCTCAGGGTCTCATGAGGTTGCAGTCATCCAAGGGACTGGCCGATCCGTTTTCAAGGTGGCTCACTCTGTGGCTGCAGAGTGTCCTCCTAACCTGGCAGCTGGCTTATCTCAGAGGAAGCAACACAACAGAGAGAGCAGAGAGGAGGAGGCTACGAGGGTTTTTATGATCCAGCTTTTGGAAGTCACACAGCATTACCTCTGCCATGTTCTGTTTGTTATAGAAGGCAGTCCTGTTCAGTGCGAGGAGCATGAGGGGAGATGAATGCCAAGGGTGTGAATACCAGGAGGTGGGGATCACTGGGGGGGCCTGGCTACCAGGACTTCATGCATTCTTCGGGAATTAAATTAAATGAGTTGGTGACCACTTAAAACAGCACCTGGCATGTATTAAGTGCTATGTTAGTGTTCGCTGTTGTTTCAGTTCTCGGTTTCTTGGTTTGTGAATGGATAATGGTAGTCCGCATCTCTGGTGCTCTTGGGAGAATCACGAGCTCATCTTCATGCGGTGCCTTCATCCTGCCTAGCCCAGGGTCTGGTCTGGGGTTAGAGTTCACTAAGCGGCACCGGTTCATGGCTGTTGTTCTCTTCATACGTTTATGCAGCAAGTGTTTGCTGAGTGCCTGCTTTGTTCCAGGCTGTTTGTGCTGGACTGGGTGCTGCACGTTCACTGGGAAGCTGACACCCAAGTTTGACCTCTCATGGCCATTCGAGCTACTAGTCAGGGCAGAGTAGGATTTCCCAACCTCAGTACTGTTGACACTTTGGGCCAAATAATTCACTGTTGCGTGGTGCTGTCCTGTGCGGTGCCCGATGTTCAGTAGCCTCCCTGGCTCTAGCCACTAGATGCCAGGAGCCACCTCCAAGTTGTGACACACAGAGATGTCTCCAGACATTGTCAAGTGTCCCCTGGGGTGGGGAGTTGGGGGGACAAAATCCACCCCAGCTGAGAAGTACTGAGATAGATTGTTGTAAGACTTGAATAATGGTAAGTGGGGGCTTTTTGAGCCCCAAGTTCAAGTGTGCTGTCCCTCAAGTACCTAGCACTGAGCACGGTCTGGCACCAAGGAGGTCTAGGAGAACTGTGTGGAATGAGGGAGTACATGAATGAATACCCAGAATGCACTTTATACTCTGATTCTTCCTGGTGAACTATAAGGTGCAAGACCCAACTCCAGTATCCCTTCCCTGGTGCTGGCAAACAGCCAGTCGCTCCCTCCCCTGCGCCTGCCACTCCCAGCTGTTCCCCGGTCGCAGCCCCATGCCTCTGGACTGTGAATGTCTAGGTCCCTGGTGTTCTGCTTTTTTGTTTCCAGCTGGGGCCTGGCACCCAAAAGGTCTCAGGAGGCCTTGACAGTAAATAAATGAGTGAAAGCCATGGAGAAGATAATCACTAAGAAACCAAATCTTCTAGTGGGTGTTGACGTGTCAGGACAAACAGTTAAACCCCCTTATTTAAAACTTTGCAGGGGTGCCTGGCTGGCTCAATCGGAAGAGCATGATCTTGGGGTTGTGAGTTCAAGCCCCACGATGGGTGTAGAGATAACTTAAGTAAATAAAAACTTTAAAAAATCTTAAAAATAGATAAGTAAATAAGTCTTTACAAAGCATGTGGAAGATAAGAGGGAAATGCTTTCTGAGCACATTCAGCACATATCCACACCTCCTCCTTAATCAACTTAGAATACACTGTACCTTTAGTCAAATGAAAAGCTTTGTAGGCTGTGTGCTCACTGCGGAATCCTCCCAATGAGCTGATAAACATTGGCAGTGGTCATTGTTTTACCAAGTCCTGTGTAACCATCTAAATTCACTTTCTGTGACGTTGCCAGGTGGTCTGGCGCAAAGATCACAAAGGAAGTCTGTGGGTTTTGTTCCCACTCGGAGAAGAAATCTTATCTTCTCCCAGAATGTCCGTAAGGGAAGGAACAAAGCATGCAGTGTGATTTTTGAAACGTCCTTGCTTTGGGAAGATTTATTTCTGATGTTTCATTTCCTTTCTTTCAAGAGGGGTGGGTTTTTTTTTTTTCCTCCTCCCCTGCAGCAAGTGACCCAGAATCAGAAAGAATAGGGTAGAAGGAGAAGGAGCCCTGAGTGTCTTCTCCCTAGCACTGTGACCATCTGTTCATTCATTCATTCATTCCTTCAACAAATGTTTGTGGTGCAAACTGTCCTGGGCCCTGAGGAGTTGGGGACATAAGGCAGGCCAGGTCCTGGCCCTCTTGGAGCTGGTGTCCATAGTGGGGCGACCAGCCGGGCGGGTCAAGCCTGGTCGCTGTTCACAGTCACTCGTTTTGACCAGTACGTCCGGGGGCCTCCGAGGGCTCATTACCCCGTGCGGGCAGGCAGCGAAGACTGGGGCCGTGGGTATGGCATCAGCAAGGAGCCTGGGAAGCAGCTAAGAGTCAGAGCCCACCTGTGGCACCAGGGCACTTTCATCTTCACATTTGCATCATCGAGGGGTTCATTTGGAATTCAGGCTTATCGTAAACTCTGTGGTATTCAAAACATATTTTGGCACCGTCCAGATTTTATTTCTGCGCCCCATTTTTCAAGCGTTTCTCATTTCCTGGACAAAACATGTGTTCCGTATCTCTCTCAGCGCCTAACAGACAGCCTACCCACCCTGGAAGGAAAAAGGTTTGAGAGTCTCAAAGTGATTGGTCGATCACACTTTCTCTCATAAATTATTTTTTATAATTGAGATAAAATTCACATAACAGAGGTGATTATTTTAAAGTGAACAATTCAGTGGCATTTAGTGTGTTTACGCTGTGCAGTCTCACAGGCCCAAAACGTTTTCATGCCCCTAAAACGGGACCTGCACCCATGAAGCAGTTGCTCCGTATCTGCCCCCCCCCCCCTTCCGGCCAGGCCCAACCAGGACACTTTTGGCTCAAAGAGTCTCATGAAAATAGTGGTTTGATTTATTCGGGAACAGGAAGTCACAGCAGGGTGGATGCAGGGTTGGTTCATTCATTGGGGTCTGCCCCTGAAACTCTGGCCTTCAAGTTCTTGTGTGGAACAGCCTTGGTGGTAAGGAAGAGGAGGGCTGGGAGCAGGGCGTGGGGGTAAGGAGCATCAGTGGGGCCCGAGTGCCCTGAGAGGGGGAAGGCAGGCTTCGGGGTCGCAGGGCTAGAGGGAGAAGAGGGCGGAAGCCTGCAACTGATAACAGTTGGCCTGAGAAGTTTGGGAAAGGAGCAGAGGGGTCAAGCTGCTGTGGTTCACTCATCCAGGAGGCATGCTCTGAGTCCTGTGTGTCCTTGAGCAGCTTGGACACAAGCTGGAGATGTCTCAGACCGACCACTTGGTCCCCCTCACTGAAGGCTACCCTGACTCTGGGAGTCAGGTGCGCTGTGGAGGGAAGCCTGAAAGTCACAGTATCTGGTGACATGTGATATGATTGAGGGTGGGCCCTAAAATCAGGTGGCAGCTGAGGCAGGCTTCCTGGAGGAGGGGACGCTGGACTTGGGGTGGGGGTGGTCATAGGATAGATAAGCAGGGGGCGCCTGGGTGGCTCAGTTGGTTAAGCGACTGCCTTCGGCTCAGGTCATGGTCTTGGAGTCCCTGGATCGAGTCCCGCATCGGGCTCCCTGCTCGGCAGGGAGTCTGCTTCTCCCTCTGACCCTAACCCCTCTCATGTGCTCTCTCTCATTCTCTCTCTCTCAAATAAATAAATAAAATCTTTAAAAAAAAAAAAAAAAAAAAGGATAGATAAGCAGGGATTTTCCTCCTGGGCCAGAAGAGGGATGTGTGTGGTCATGGCAAACAGCAGAGGCCGAAAACTGGTTATGTGGCAGATCACGAAGACCAGGGACACGTGAGACATTCTGGACGACTTATACCTAGAGGAGGATGGAGCAGGAAGGTGGGCAGAGCCCGGGCACGGAGGGCCCCAGATGCCCAGCTGAGAACTTGGCTTTATTCTGGTCTTAATGGACATGGTTGGATTGGCAGCCCTTTGTTATGTATTTATATACATATGTATCTATGTAAACTCCATGCCACACATGGGGCTCAAACTCCGACCCCAAGATCAAGAGTTGCATGCCTACCGACTGAGCCAGCCCCATACCTTTAGCCACTCAATTTTAACACACATTTCCCGAGGCTTCCCTAATGCTAGACTGTGGGGTAAGAGAGGAGACCAGTGCAGGGGCCACAATTCAAGGGGACAGGATCCTGAACGCTCCCAGCGAGGGGCCCAGTCTGCACACATGTACCTGTGGCAGAGTCGGCCTCACAGCCCTGTGACCTGGAGAACTGTGGTGGCAGCAGCTGCACTCACATAGAGGCCGTCCCCGAGCCACGCCCCAGTGGGATGGTCGCTGGTGACCTGTCTGCACATCAGATGGAAGAGAAACCCGAGTCTGTGTATGGGTTTCCTGGGGCTGCCGAAACAAAGTAGTAAGAACTGGTTGGCTTAAGGGCACCTGGGTGGCTCAGTCGGTTAAGCGTCTGCCTTCGGCTCAGGTCATGATCTCAGGGTCCTGGGATCGAGCCCCATGTTGGGCTCCGCGCTCAGCGGGGGGTCTGCTTCTTGCCCCTCCCCCTGCTCATACGTGGGTGTGCTCACTCGCTCTCTCTCTTAAATAGATAAATAAAATCTTAAAAAAACAAAAACAAAAACTAGTTGGCTTAGAACCACAGAAAGGTAGTGACACAGTTTAGATCCAGGAGCCCAGGATCGAGGTGTGGGCAGGGCCATGCGGGCCATGCTCCCTCTGGAGCCTGTGGGGGAAGGTCCTTGTCTCTTCTAGCTTCTGGTGTCCCCAGACAATCCTTGGCTTGTGATAGTGTCACTCCGATCTCCATATGGCGTTCTCCCTGTGTCTCTACATTGTCTTCCTTCTGAGCATGTCTGTTTCTGTATCCACATTTCCCTGTTTTGACCATAAGGACATGGGTCACATTGGATTAGGGCCCACCCTGTGACCTCAGTGTAGTGTCCTTACCTCTATAAATACCCCATTTCCAAATAAGGTCACAGTCTGGGATTATGGGGGGAGGGAGGTTAGGACCTTCAGCATCTCTTGGGGAGGGGGACACAATTCAACCCTTGACACTGGGAGGACAGAGAGGCCCCTATATCTGGCTGGGAGGGTGGGCAGAGGCCAGGGCTGGCTTTAAAGGTGGAACAGACAGCCCCGAGGGGAGGTGTGGAGGGATGGGGACACGGGACCAGATCATGGGCCAGGTGTCCTGGGCCTTTCCCTGTTCCGTGCTCTGGCAGGGCCTCTGGCCAGAGGTACTCTGTCAGAGGGGATGACAAACAGCCCTTGTCCACATTCACTAGGCCTGGCGTTGCGTCAGCACTGGGGATAGAGCAGGAAACTCAGCAGTGTCTGTGCGCCCAAGTGCACGATAGAGTGTGGGGAGGAGGGCGACACGGGCGCAGGCTCTTCAGCTGTGGCCTGAGGGCTGGGAGGTGGCAGCCCGGGGTGCCACAGGGGACCCTGGGGCTGACAGCCTCGCCCCCTGCAGGTTCATGGGCGGGGGTGGTGAGAGTTGCAGCCTCATTGCAGAAGGCCTCAGCACGGCCCTGCAGCTCTTCGATGACTTCAAGAAGATGCGGGAGCAGATGTGAGTGTGCCCAGCCTGTGCGGCTCCCCGTGTCTCTTTCCACCTGGCTTTGTCTGCTGCGGGACTCCCCCCACTGCCTCACGCTGGGGAAGCGGGTGGGCTCTGAGCCCTGAGCGCTCTGGCCGGGAGGCAGGAGGTGTCCCCTGGCCAATGCCTGGTCTGGGTGTCCTCATCGGGAAGAGGATCCTGCTCTGGGTCTGCCTCCTGCTTTCCCTGCCTGCTCGGCAACTTAGAGGGAGTCAGGAACCTCTTTGGGCCTCAGTGTTCTCGGTTGTAAAATGGGGCCGTTACTCCTGACTTCCTGTGGGGTGGAGTACTTGCACTCTCCTGGGCCTGGGTCTGTCCCTTCTCAGGGCCCCTGTTGTTACCTGCTCCATGTCTTTCCTTCTCCCTGGCAGTGGCCAGACACACCGCGTCTGCCTCCTTATCTGTAACTCGCCCCCGTACCTGCTCCCTGCTGTCGAGAGCACCACGTACTCTGGGTACACGACGGAGAGTCTTGTGCAGAAGATAGGGGAGGTGAGGACTCTTGAGTCTGAGGGAGGAGCTCAGGGAGGGAGGCCTGGACTCCTCTGAGTTGTGACCAGCTCTGCTAACGTCCTTTTGGAAGAACTATAACCCAGAATCCCCTGAGGCAGCTAATACAGGTCCCAGGGTCACTTGTCTCAAAGCCTGATGGGAATTTAGTTTTAGGGCCCAGTGGGTGTGGTAGCCTGGGGGTCGGCCCCGATGGCCCCGCCCTGACCACGCCTCTCTTCTCCTGCAGCAAGGGATCCACTTCTCCATAGTGTCTCCCCGGAAGCTGCCTGCCCTAAGGCTTCTGTTCGAGAAGGCAGCTCCCCCGGCCCTGCTGGAGCCGCTGCAGCCACCAACAGATGTGAGCCAGGACCCCCGGCACATGGTGCTGGTGCGGGGGCTCGTGCTGCCGGGTGAGGCCTGAGTGCCAGCAGTGGGGCAATGGGGGGTGTCCCCCTCTGCTCCCTCTGACTTGGATTTCTTTTTTTTCTTTTTTTTGACTTGGATTTCTCTCCCCTCTCTCAAACCCCTTTGCACGGGGGCTCGGTCGTCCATCCTTTGCTCTCAGTTGGGGGTGGTTCAGCCCCAGGCCCCCTCCAGCCAAAGCAGCCTGTCCCCCTGCCTCCAGCTCCACCCTCAGGCGCCTCACTCTCAGCAGCCCCCCAGCAGCCTCTGCCCCCTGTCCCCCAGCAGTATCAGGTATGGATGTGGCCGGGGGGACGTGCTCCTGGGGCCTTGTGGGAGCCCTGGCCTCTTGGGAGAGACCTAGCTGGATGTCTGGGCTTGTGGGGTGATGGGGAGTCTCCACTGGGACCCCCAGGTGGGTGGGACACTTGGGGCCAGAGAATGCCATCCCTGTGGAGTGATGGGAGTCATCCTGCTGTGATATCATGGCCGGGGTAGCTGTGCCTTGGGTGGGCACGGTGGCGTGACCCTACGGGACACCCGGACTGGAGTGCGCAGTCCTCATCACCTTCTACCCCCAGGTCCCTGGGAACCTGAGTGCAGCTCAAGTGGCGGCCCAGAATGCAGTGGAAGCTGCCAAGAACCAGAAGGCTGGGCTAGGCCCACGCTGTGAGTCCCGAGGCGGGGATATGAGGTGGGCTGAGGTCAGCCGGGCCTCTCTGCACATCTGTCCCCACCTCTTCTCTTGGTCTCTTCCACAGTCTCACCCATTAACCCTCTCCAGCAAGCTGCTTCAGGAGTGGGTCCCCCCTTCAGCCAGGCGCCGGCCCCACCACTACCCCCGGGGCCCCCTGGCGCCCCCAAGCCACCCCCTGCTTCCCAGCCCAGTCTGGTCTCCACTGTGGCTCCTGGCCCAGGCCTGGCCCCCACCGCACAGCCCGGGGCACCGTCCATGGTAGGTGCCTGCACAGCTGCCCCGCTGCCCTACTCCTGTCTGCTGCTGACAGAGCGGAGGCCTAGCAGTTTGCCTTCCTGAGGAGGGTGTGAGGATACGTGGGTCTCGTTGTCCTCGGTCCTCAGGGGTTCACGGGGTTGGTGCCACGGACGACGGAGACTGGAGGGTCTGGGGACGGAATGGCGGGGCTTTGGCTCCTGGCGGGTGTGAACTGTTCAGAGGCGTCCAAGGGATCCTGGGAGTTGGGGTACCATGGGTCTTAGAGTTCTCAGATCCTGTGGAGTCAGAGCATTTATGGTCCCAGGGACTGTCGAGTGGTGTTGAGAAAGGAACCTGCGTTCTGTTCTTCCTGCTGGTCTGTCTCTCTCTCGGGATGCCCCTCCCAGGAGATGGTCTGACCCTGCTCCACTGCCCTCCTTGCTCCCCTCTGGCAGGCGGGCTCGGTGGCCCCAGGCGGGGTGAGCGGCCCTTCCCCAGCCCAGCTAGGGGCCCCGGCCCTCGGGGGGCAGCAGTCAGTCTCCAACAAACTCCTGGCCTGGAGCGGGGTCCTCGAGTGGCAGGAGGTGAGTAGCTCGGGGAGCCACGTGGATCTCACAGCCTGTTAGGACATGGGGCTGGGCCAGGGTCCCTGTGAGGCTGTGGCACTTTGGGTCCTGAGGAGAGTCTCAAGGAAGCCTTGAGTTCAGGACCACGGAGGTAGTAAGAATTGTGCTGCCGTGAAGCACTGAAAAGTTCTAGTTTCGGGGCGTGATGGGGGTTTAGGGGATCCCCTGCAGGGAGGGGACAGAGGTTGTGGGACCGCTGGTCTGGAGGAGGGGCCCAGGGCTTGTGGGACTTGAGCTGGGGGAGGTCCTGAGCTCTGGGGCTCCCAGCGTAGGGCAGGAGAGGTTGAGGGGACTGGGCTTTGGGGCCCTTTTCGCCGTGACACGTTCTGCTTTTCCACTCAGAAGCCCAAACCTGCCTCCGTGGACGCCAACACCAAGCTGACGCGGTCGCTGCCTTGCCAGGTCTATGTGAATCACGGCGAGAACTTGTAGGTGACTGACTGTAGGGCTGGGGGCCGGGTGGACCTGGGCTTGCATCCTCCTGACGCCTCTCCCCTTGGCCCCCAGGAAGACAGAGCAGTGGCCTCAGAAGCTGATCATGCAGCTCATCCCGCAGCAGCTGCTGGTGAGTGGCTCAAGGGAGCACCGCCCGCCCCTCCCGGTCGGCTAGTCCCATTCTCTTCCCTCGTCCCTTCCCTGCCCCCCCCCCACCTGCCTCGGCTCCCTGCTCCTCACTTCCCCACTCTGCATGCCGGCCTGTGTCTCCCGCAGACCACCCTGGGCCCTTTGTTCCGGAACTCGAGGATGGTGCAGTTCCATTTCACCAACAAGGACCTGGAGTCCCTGAAAGGCCTCTATCGCATCATGGGCAACGGCTTTGTGAGTCTGGGGCAGGGCGAGTGCCTGCAGAGCTTCTAGAACTGGGAGGGGTGGGTGCCCCCTCCTCCTCTTTCTCAGGGGTGACTAGTGCACGTCCTCTGCCAGGCCGGCTGCGTGCACTTCCCCCACACGGCCCCCTGCGAGGTGCGGGTGCTCATGCTCCTGTACTCGTCCAAGAAGAAGATCTTCATGGGCCTCATCCCCTACGACCAGAGCGGCTTCGTCAACGGCATCCGGCAGGTCATCACCAACCACAAGCAAGTCCAGCAGCAGAAGCTGGAGCAGCAGCGTGGGGTGAGTGACCAGGGCCTCCCTCCCCTAGCACCCACCCCTGCCCACCTGGGCCCCTGAGCTTGTGGCCAGACCCTCAGCATCCCTCCTGGGCTGAGATGTGGCCACCTGGGTTCAGTCCCTTCCCCACATTTTCTTGCGATCTTTGTACCCCTTTCAGCGTCTGGATCGAATCTCAGACACAGCCTTCCCTTGGGGACTTGGGAAAGTAAGGTTTACTTCCCAGACCACCCACCCCCAAAGAACGTTCCTAGTTCCTGACAGGTTCCCCTTCAGGATTCAGAAGGCTCCCCCTGCCCAAACACAGGACCCCTACTCCCGCCCCCAGTCACTGACCTGCTCCCTGTCCCCTGCAGATGGGGGCACAGCAGGCCCCCCCCGGGCTGGGCCCCATTCTGGAGGACCAGGCGAGACCCTCACAGAATCTGGTGAGGAGAGGGCTGGTGGGGTCAGGGCCAGGGCGGGGGAGACCCCCAAAGAACACTGTCATTTTGACCTGACCTCGGAGGCCAAGAAGTCTGGGGAATCTGCCTCGTCCCTCACCCCCATCTCTTCCTACCAGCTCCAGCTCCGCCCACCACAGCCCCAGCCTCAGGGCTCTGTGGGGGCCTCCGCGGCCTCAGGACAGCCCCAGCCCCAAGGTGCTGCCCAGGCCCCCCCAGGTGCCCCCCAAGGCCCTCCTGGAGCAGCCCCCGGCCCTCCCCCTCCTGGACCCATCCTTCGGCCTCAGAACCCTGGGGCCAACCCCCAACTGCGGAGTCTCCTCCTCAACCCACCTCCGGTGAGATTTGGGGGTGGGGGGCAGATGGGAGCCATGGGGCTGGGCCCTGGGCCCTGATGGTTCTGGTCCTTTTGTTTGGGAGGAAGGAGGTTGGCTTTGATCAGAGGGTGTGAATAGAGCCCTGCCAAGGGCCCCAGGCAGACCGGCTCCTCTGTGTCTATCTTATGTAGGCTTCTGCTAAGATTCCTTTGAAGAAAGACACCCCCCCCACCCCCGCCGCAACCACTGGATGAGATGTTCTCTGAGCAGCTTCTGTGCTAGAGGCTGCTTGATGGGGTGGGGGCTCTCTCTGAGCCACTTTCTTTGTTCTCGCAGCCCCAGAGCGGGGTGCCCCCACCCCAAGCCTCCCTCCACCACCTCCAGCCACCAGGGGCTCCTGCACTGTTGCCCCCACCACACCAGGGCCTGGGGCAACCCCAGCTGGGGCCTCCCCTCCTGCACCCACCGCCTGCCCAGTCCTGGCCCGCACAGCTTCCCCCAAGAGCTCCACTGCCAGGTAAGGAGGTCCCCGGGGAGGGCAGGGGTCTGGACTGAGTGTCCCAGCAGCCCCTGGGCTAGAGCCTCAAGACCAAGGGCTCCTGGGAAGTGAAGTCCTGGATTCAAGAATGGTAGCTGGTCCCCACCCCCGCAGGATTCTTGGGAGGCTCTGAGGGCTTCTGGAAAATACAGCCCAGGGGGTCAAGACCTAGTGGGGCAAGATCTCTTTTTGTGATTCCTTTCCTGTGTGTCCTGGGGTTGATGGGAAACATAGTCTTAGGGCCAGAGAAGTAGTTTGGGGGATGGGCTCCTAAAGGCTCGCGGGAATCAGCACATTTGTGACCAGACGGGGCCAGAAGGTGCCTCTGATGGGTCCCCCTGGGGCTTCCTAGAAAAGTCATTACCTTGGGCTCCCAGAGGAAGAGGGAGGAAGCAGGCCCAGGGCCCTCCAGGGCCCCAGGGACTACTGGGAGATGCAGTCCCTTCCCCACTGCCCCCCAGGTCAGATGCTGCTGAGCGGGGGTCCCCGGGGCCCGGTTCCCCAGCCGGGCCTGCAGCCCAGCGTCATGGAGGACGACATCCTCATGGATCTCATCTGAACCCCCGACACCCAATAAAGTTCCTTTTAACACACACCCCGGCTCCCGTCACTGACGTCCCCCAGGACTGGGCAGGAGACCTGGAGGAGACCTCTCTGTCCTTGTTTTCGCTTCAGCAGATGTCCCTGAGGCTCTGGGCTGGTGACACCAGGGCCTCCAGTGAGTCAGGCAGTCTGGTGCAGCCTGGCTTTGGGCGGGGGGGGTGGGATGTGGAGGCAGGCAGGCAGCGCTCACAGGGCCGTGTGCCCTCGCGGAGATAGGGTGGGTACCCGGAAGAGGCCTCTGAGCCAGCTGGGCTCAGCAGTCTTGGAGGAGAAGTGGGAGTCGACAAGGCCGAGAAGGAAGGAGGCAAGTGGTGATCTAGGTGCGGGGACAGCAGAAGTGAGCGTGTGAGGGCAGGAGAAAGCTTGGGGTATTCAGAGGTGCAAGTCCAGCTTGAGGAAGGAGGGACCCAGAGAGGTGGGCAGATGCCAGGTTGGGAGGATGCTCAGGTTCCAAACTGAGTGGCTCAAGGTTTGTCCTGAGGACGCAGAAGAGCCAGGGGAGGTCCCACGTGCAGGGAGCAGGTCTGGATTGGCTGGTTGTCAGGGTCTCTGGGTTGTGGAGTGCAACGGGGCAAGACAAGGCCAGGAATGCGGGGAGGAGGCTGGGGTGGTGGCCCCGGGAGGGGAGAGGCTGGTGGAGGGGCTGGGATCGAGTCAGGGGGCAAGAGGGGTGAGTCTAGGGACTTGGCATGCCATGCAAAGGAATTGGGGGTGAAGGGGTGGCGTCAGAGTCTGCCCCTGGCTCCTGGCCTGGGTGCTGGTAGATTATGGAGCCTCCCTGAGTGAGGGAACTGGGGGAAGGAGCCGGTAGTGAGTGCTAATGGTTCAAGGAGTGTCCATGTCACAGGTCACATGTTGGGAGTTCAGGATGTGTTCTTAGGAAATGGCGTATGTTTGATTGTTGAAGCCACAGGAGTGGACAAGATCGCACGTGAGGAGAGGCCAGCCCCAGGTCCCAGAGATGGACCTTCCAGGGCTTTGAACAAGGTGGACAGTGGGGCTGTCCCTGAGGTGGAAAACATGGCAGGGGACAGGTTTGGGACGTGGCGAGGCAAGAATGTCCTCAGGGAGACGTCTAGGGGGCAGCTGGATACAGACACGATGTGGAGTGCAAGGACGGTCCAGCCTGGAGGCAGAGAGTTCGTTGTCTGTTGTCAAGACTCTAGACTAGCATCGCTCAGCGCGTGGTCCATGCCTGGACCACCAGCATCCGCATTGTTTGGGACGCTGGTTAACATCCGATTCCTGGGCCCCATCTCAGGAGAGAGGTTGCAATCTGGTGGCCCATGGGCCACTCTGCAGATGAGTTTTGTTTGGCCTTCCCTGTGTTAGCATACGTAGCATTTTTTCCTAACGAGTTAGTTGTAAAAATCAGGATAATTTGCACGCAAACACACACGTACACACACACACACTCTGTCTCACACACACACACACACACACACACACACACAATCTGCAGCCTTGGCTTCTCTTGACAAGTCAGAAGTTCTGGCACCTCTGGGCCCGCCCTTCTGCCTAGCAACAGTGGGCTGGAGCTGCCCCTTTCAATGGGGCGTGTGCTCGCTGGTTCGCCACAGTCCCCACCACTCCCGTTTGGCTCCCCCACCGCGAGGCAGAGGGTCATTGCCTTTGGGCTTGCACTGTGGTTGTTCCTGTGGTAGCATTCAGAGGCAAGTGAAATCTTTCTTGTACCCATGTCTCTATCAAAAGTGGCAAAACGAAAGAGAGACCGAGAGGGCCACGTGTTTCGAGAAAAATGGGAGCGAGCCTATTTCTTTGTGGAAGTGAAGAACATGCCTATGTGTTTAATATGCAAAAAAATCGTATCTGTGTTGAAAGAATACAACCTGAGACGTCATTACGAATCAAAGCACAGTAAGAGCTTCGACCAGTACACAGAACAGATGCGAGACGCGATACTCAGTGAACTGAAAAAGGGCCTCAAGTGTCAGTAGGGTTTGCTTTGGAAAGAAAGCAGGTCTGAGAAGCGGCGTCGCTGCAAAGTGCAGTTCGAGTAACGAGCAAAGCACGACCTGGGCGTTAAAGCCTTCCACTGATGGCGAGTTTGTAAAGGAGCAGGACGGCGGGTCCTGGACAGAGACGTTCGCCTGTTGAGACTATCCTTTCGGCCTGACGGGCGTTTGCATTGCGCCGTGAGTCGAAGATAAAACCAGAAGATTTACAAGTCCAGGTGCTTGAAAGAGTCAACTCCACTGTGGCCTTTTCTAGCGTTGCTCATGAACTCTTACCACCCGGCTAGCTTTATTTATTTGTGGTATGGAGAATTTTGACACGACCGAAAAAGTCTGTGACACGGTGCCCAGGCAGGCCCAACGCTGGGAGATGAGCTATTTTGTGTGTGTATTGACAGAAATACTCACACAGACTGGCAAGAATTCCTAAGCACAGTCACAGACCGTTGTGGTAATGTAATGATCTGTGTCACGGGGGGCCTTGTTAGGGCACCTCAATCCCGGGAGGCAACACTCGGTGAGGACGCAAGTCAGCTCGTTGCCTCAATCACCAGGACTTGAGTTGTGTTCAGAAGGTACATGGAACACACCGCAGATGTCCTCGACACGCTCCTGTGCTTTAACCGTGGGCAGGTGGACAGTGACCTTGACCCGATGTATTGACAGAAGCTCTGTGACCTGGTCGTCACGTAATGGTGTGGAAGGGATCTGCACTGTTGAAATCCGTCGACTTGGTTCATCTCCAATGAGATGAAGGCCACACCTTGGTTCCCCTGAGAAGGTCGGTCAAAGACTTTTGGTCGAAGTTACAACCCCCCACCCACTCCCCCCGAACACTAGTTCTCTGCAAAGACGTTCACAAACAGCTACTTGAATGTATGATCGTGTTTGCCCAGTCCTGGCAAAAACGAGGAAGCCACTGGCAAGGAATAGTTCCTTCGCTGCAATTGGTTTCCAGAAACAAAAGACATGGCCTGGACCATATTCACCCAGCTGGTGGGGTTCAAGACCAAATTCCCCCAAAGGCTCTCTGCATCTAGACTCTGTGAAAATGAACTAACACTGTCCAGTTTGCCTTCGTCGGTTACTGTCGATGATGTGAATGCAGACCACAAGTTGTAGTTACTGAACTACAGGGCAGTAGGGTGCTGATTCCTAACTGTGACGCCATTGGAAGATCACACCCCTACAACTCTCCAGCAGTTGTCTTGAATTTCGGTGTTTGGAGATGCCCACGCTTGTAAACAGCTGTTTTCCGTTACAAAATTGATTCAAATTAAATAACCGTTCCCAGTTAAGGATTCAAGGTTGAATTCTAAACTGCCCGTCCCACTATGACATCCACGGCCTGACGCTGACCTCTCGGTACGGAAGGGGGGTGAGTTCAGCCTTCTGGCTTCAAAATCAAAGGAGCAAAAGAATTATGAAAGAGAAAATTTTAATAATTAAATATTTCTATTTTTCAATTTGTATTTTTTCAATTTTGAATTTGAAATATAAACTCCAGTATCATACATGTTTGTATTCTGTTCCGTGCATTCACCATCGTTCAGTAAAGATACAATTTGATTTTATTTCTGGCCGTCGACTTTTCTCATGCCTGGCTAGTTCACTCATTTATGTGGCCCGCCTGGCTCCTGTAGGCATTTGAGTTTACCGTCCCTGCCGTGGCACTGCCGGATGGAATCTGGGGGCGGGAGGGAGGCTGGGAATCGCCATTTTGACTGAGCTCCCTGGGTGGCTCTGGCAAGGACAAAAGACTGAGCAGGAGACGCTGGTGGTGGTTGAAGGGAGAGTGGGTGACATTTCCCGTCTTGTATGTAGCAGGGGTTTTTGAAAACTCAGATGGCTTCAGGGACCAGGCAGGTGATGGAAATGTGTGAAGCGGCCGGGTGCAGGACAGTAGGGAGCGATGGGGACTGTGGCGAACTTGCAGAGTGCTTGCCCCACCTAGTGGCATTCAAATTGCAACAACAACAACAACAAAAAACACTGTGAGGACCAAACAAAATCCGCTTGTGGGTCTGACGAGGCCATCGGGCTGCCATTTTGCGACCTCTGGAAGAAGAAGACGCGGGGACAAGGACAGCCCTGAGATAGATCCACAAATCCGGGTTGGGCAGGGAGCCAGAAGGCAGGAGGACCGGGCAAGTGTGTTCTGGAAGCTGAGTGTTTTTGAGGAGAGAGCAATCGTCAAATCTGCTGCAAGGAGAAGACAAAGGGAGAGCAGCCAGCGCTGTTTCCACCTGGTAGAAATAGCCCTGCAAGGAGACACAGGTTTGAGTCCAGGACAAATTGATCGAAAAGAAATGTTTCCAGTTGCTGGTTTGTCCGTCTCCGGCCAGTGAGGCCCTCTTGACCTCAGCACCCAGGTAGATGAACTGAAGGGACCGGCCTGATGAATTCACGGGTGTGTGTGCACGAGGCGAGGCAGAAGAAAACCCAGGGTTACTAGAATGCCCAGAGAGTGAAGAAATGCCTAGACACCTAGAACTCACCTGCACTTTTCAGTCATGGGTAAAGGCGGTCGGCTACGTGCTTAATGTGCCTCTTAGAACCAGCCAACACCAGGAACACATCTTTTGGGAAAGGTTTTCTCTGAGTGCAAGGTACTGTTAAAGCTACTTGAATGGAGAAGGAAATAGTGAAAAACTTAGAACGGCAGGGGTTAAACTCTGGCTGACGCATTGATTAGCTCTGTGGCTTTGGGCGGGTGCCTCTGCTTCCCTGAGCCTCAGTTTCCACCTAGGTCAAGTAGTAGCTTTCCCCGCGAGATTGAGCACGTGGCAGGCTCAGCACAGGCCTCCCCACAGGAGAGCTGCTTTTAGCCCCTGTTGTCCTCACTGTCCAAATGTGCTCTTAGAAGGCAAGCGTAGTGAGCAAACCTGTTTCTAAAAGCGCATGCCAACTTGTCAGAATCACCAGAGCATCCATGAAGGTCGTAATTGGGTGAGTGACTAGTTGGAAACATTTCATTTTTGATCAATTTGCTTTCGGACCATGTATCTAGAGCTGGAAGCAAGACTAGGAAATTTGCGAGAATTCTCCCAACTGGCAAAAGTTGCAGAACATAACTGGGGGGGAAAAAAGATCAGGGCAAAAGTGCTTAAACACCAACACATTCATTGTTGTGAACCTGTCTTGGGTGAGAGAAAATGCCCACCTGATACTGATAATGAAGAAAAACTGAGAAAATGAGACCTTCTAGAAGAGGTATATTTGTCTCAAGGTACACAGAACTCACATATTTTTTCCACCATCTTGAGTTTTTATTTTAAAATTAACTATAAACATGTAATGAGTTACACACATGATTACAGTTTCATAAAGATAAAAAGGCACCGAAGTGTATAGAAAAAAAAGTTCCCTTTCATACCTCTTTTCTCCTCTCATCCCAAACACAACACTGAGCAAACTACTTTCCTCCCCAGAGGCAGACGTACCAGTTTGGTGCTTGGGTTTACATGCATTTGGTTGTTGAGACATTTATAGTCTCTTAAATGTTTCACATAAGTGGGGTCAGTTTATCTTGTCTTTGTTTTTTTTTTCCACTTACGTAGTGGCCACCTGTCCATATCATTCATTGCACGTGGCCCCATTAAATGGCCCCATTCCAATTCCACACAACATCCAGTCTGTAGAAGTTGTCGGTGTGTAACAGACCCCACCAGTCAGTGACTTAAGCAGCAAGCATTTGTCGCACAATCGCTCTGGGTCAGCAGTCCAGACACAACATAGCTCGTGCGTCCAGCTCAAGGTCTGTCCCTGTTGCAGTCAAGCTGTGGCCAGGGCTGCAGTCTCATCTGAAGGCTCAACTGACAGAGGACCCACTTTCAAGCCCATTCATGGGCTTGCTGCCGGGTTCCAGTTCCTCACAGGTGACTGGATGCAGAGCCTCAGTTCCTTGCTTCCTTGCCCGAAGTCTCCCTCCGTTTTTGACCACGTAGGCCCCCTCATAGTGCAGCTCACAACATGGCTGCCAGCTTCCCTGGAAATGAGGGGGTAGCCAAGATGGAAGCTAGAGTCTTTTTGTAACCCAGTCACGGAAGGGATATCCCATCACTTTGGCCATATTTTGTGGGTTACAACAACTCAGTCGGCCCAGCCCACACTGAAGCTGAGGAGTAATAATGGGAGTATAATACCAGGAGGAGTTGGGGTCAGGGGGGCCATGTTTGAAGCTCTTTGCCACACTGTGCGTGGCACTTGGTTAGCTGTGCAGATTTTCACTTAAAAATGCTGTAGAGAAGGAGCGTATACGTATTTTTATATATTTTTTTGCTCACTTGTGCAGGCATTCCTGTGGGATCCATTCTTAAGAGCAAAATTTCAAGATTGAAGAGTGTGCTGATTTTGATTTATTTGACTCTTTAAAAACTGAATTTATTTTTTGTATATATAAAACCTTCATATGGTTTACACTTTAAGAGGTTCCAAAATCAACCCGATGCATAGTCTCTCCCAGCTATCTCTGGAGATCAATTGCCAATTTTCTAGTGTTTTTTTGTTTGTTTTAATTTTAAGTAGGCTCCATGCCCAACGTGGGGCTTGAACTCATGACCCTGAGATTGAGTCACGTGCTCTACCAACTGAGCCAGCCAGGCGCCTCTCAATTACCAGTTTTCTTATGTGTCCTTTCAGAGCTATGTACAAGCAGGTGGAAACAAACAGAAACATACTCATTTTCTGGCTCTGCTATCCAGTGGCAGGCTAGTTTATATTTTTAAAACAGCTTTATTGAGGTATAATTGACATACACAACCCTGCACATATGTAATATACACATGTTGATGAGTTTGGATATCTACATACACCCGTGAAATCACCCGTGCAAGCCAGGTAGACATCTGTCACTTACAAATTTCCTTGTGTCCCTTTGGGTTTCTGTGGGGGGGGAGCGGGGGGCTAAGAGCACAAACATGAGATCTACCCTCTTAAATTTCAGCTCACGGTAGAGGATTGCTAACTGTCAGCACTGTGTTATACAGCAGATCTCTACAACTTAGATTCAGCCTACTTTACTCAGTAGATTACTCTTTTTCATCTGACAATGTATCTTGTAGTTTATACCAGAGTGAAAAGCCCTCTGTTCTTTTTCATGGCTTCAGAGTATTCCCTGGGTAAATGCCACCATTTTTTAAAGCCCCTATTATGGGTCATATAGGATGCTTCTGACCTTGGTGGGTGCCTGTTTTAAACTGAGACAGAACTGCCAAATTGCCCCTTCCAAAACTATCTGGTTAATCACTCATTTGTGGGTATGGATCTCCCTGCATGAGGAGAGGTGAGGCGGGGCATAGTCATCTCCATGTAAGGAGGAAGACCTCTGGAGCATTTGGAACAGTGTGCTGGGGGGCAGATGGTGGCTGAGGGACAGCTGTGAGAAGTGCTGTGGTGACAGGGATGGGAAGGTCCCATCTTGAGTTGATAGCCATGGTGTGCCTCGGGAACGAGGGACAGGAAAGTGAGGTGTTCACTCCTGATGCCCCTCGTCTTTTTCCATCACGTGGGGGGCACGGGCTTCTGCTGAGGTTAATCGGGAACCTGGGCTTTAGACCCCCTCAGCCTGTCCTTGGCTGTGACCTCAGGCTCTTGCCTCCCCGATCCTGGTTTCCCTATCTGTAGAATGAGGATGATAAGATTGCCATCCTCATGGCGTGAATTTAAAAGGGAAACGCTAAACGTAGTGTTCAGGAAATATCTATTATTACTGCTTTCCCAAGAATGATCTTTTTTAAAATGAAGTGATCCAGGCTGGCACCTCTTCTGACAAGGAGTCCAACCCACTCCACTGTGCGTGGCTCCCGATCAACCAGGTTATTACTGAGAACCTCAAGGAACTTAATAGAATACCAGGAGGCAGCAGCAGGGGCCCAGTTGACCCCGGAGGTGGTAAATTTGCAATGCATTTGTTTGAAAAATATTGATTGGATGCCTGCGAGGGACTGGGGATGAGGCGGTGAAAAGATGGGTGTGGTCCTGCCCTCTGTAGTCGGCAGGAAGCGGCCAGGTTGCTCACCTTGCAGAAGGTTCTCTCCTATCTGTAAGGTGAGGCGCTAATAAAGTGACCTTGAAGGGCCCTGGTGAGAATTTAATAACTAACCCCAGAGTCTAATGTGGGTCAGGCTGTTCCCCCTGGTGGCTGTCCTCCAATAGTAACTCAGGAGCCCCGCTGCTTTGGTTCAATAACCAGCCCCTTCCTTTTGGGGTCTTTGGTCTCCAACTGGGAACAGAACATGGGCATGGAGAGTACACACAGGCTTATATCTGCCTGGGACCAGAAGCGATGCTCCTGACATCATGTTGCTCATGCTTATGCTACCACGGGTGAGAATGAAATCATCCCAATCTCCTCCGGGGGAAGCTGGGACAGGTGGTTTTCTGGTGTGCCCTGGAACGGGAAATGGGGTGTTTAACACCTCACACCACTTCTGCAGAGGCGTGGAGGGCGTTCTGAGGGGGATGTGCACTCCGACCTAGAGTGCTCTGTGCTGGGCTTTTGGGACATCGCTGTGAATAAGCTGGACATGGTCCTTGTCCTTACAAAGCTCCCAGGCTAATGTGGGGGCCACAGATAAGTACAAATCATGATGAGAAAGTTTAAGGAAGAATATATAGAGCCTGAAGAGCATGTATCAGGCAGACTTTTTCTTTTTTTTAAAAGATTTATTTAATTTTATTTCGGGGGGAGGGGAGAGAACTAGCATGGTGGGGGAGGGGCAGAGGGAGAGGGAGAAGCAGGCTCCCCGCTGAGCAGGGAGCCTGACATGGAGCTCGATCCCAGGACCCTGAGATCATGACCTGAGATGAAGACAGCCACTTAACTGACTGAGCCACCCAGGCGCCCCCAGACCGTGTTTTTAAAAAACATTATTTTGTAATTGCGAAACCAAAAAACAAAGAATCTTCAGGACAGAGATCTCTTTACTCCCATTTTGTTGTGTGAAGCATTTTTATTTGTCCGTGTTGCCTTTGTGTTCTTGTCTGTGTCACATACACATCCACCCCATATGTACTCCCAATTTGCCCTTTTAGTAAACTCAGGTTGGTTAAGTGGGATTATTTGAAAAGGACATTTATATGTCAGGATGGGCTGGGCTGGGCTGCAAAAACAACTTCCAAATTGCAGTGACTTGAAGTAGCAAAAGTGGGTTTTCTCCCTCCTGCTACATAGAGGGTTGCCTTGGAGCCGCTGCTGATAGATCTTGAATATTGCCAGAAGCATGGGAAAGGCGTAGGGAGCTCTGGGCTTGCGCTAGTAATTAAATGCTCCAGACCGGATTCACATATGTCATTTTGCTCGTATCTCACTGGCCAGAATTCATCACATGGCCCCACTGGACCATAATGGGGTCAGGAAGTGCAATCCTTTTCATTGCTGGGCAAAGTGGAGTTCGAAATATATGGCAGATAGCACTAATGAGCATCTGAACACTTTAAATGTTTTAACCAAGAACTTTTTTTTTTTAAATATTTATTTGACAGAGAGAGACAGCGAGAGAGGGAACACAAGCAGGGGGAGTGGGAGAGGGAGAAGCAGGCTTCCCGCCGAGCAGGGAGCCCGATGTGGGGCTCAATGTGGGGCTCGATCCCAGGACCCTGAGATCATGACCTGAGCCGAAGGCAGATGCTTAACGACTGAGCCACCCAGGCGCCCCTAACCAAGAACATTTAAACAGACATTCTTCTGTTTGTGTAGGACCAAGACCTTTTTTTTAATATTGGTCTCCCATTTATCATACAACATCATAATCTTGTAAAAACTACATCCACAAAGCACAAGTCATTTATAATTTCCAGTGTTTTGTCTTTTTCTTTTTTTTTTTTTTAAGATTTATTAATTGGTGCGCCTGGGTGGCTCAGTCGTTTAAGCAGCCCAACTTGAATTTTGCTCAGGTCATGATCTCATGGGTCATGGGATCAAACCCTGTGTCAGGTCTGAGCACAGCAGGGAGTCTGCTTGAGATTCTCTCTCTCCCCCTGCCCCTCCCCCGACTTGTTCTCATAAATTCTCAATCTCTCTCTAAAGTCAATAAATCCTGCTGGAAGCGGAGGAGGGGCAGAGGGAGAGAGACAATCTCAAGCCAACTCCCCGATGAGCTCAGAACCCGACTCGGGGCTCGATCCCATGACCCATGAGATCATGACCTGAGTCTAAATCAAGAGTCAGATGCTCAACCAACTGAGCCACCAAGGCGCTGCTGTTTTGTCTTTTTTTTTTTTTTTTTTTTAAAGCAGCTCACTTTTATTTCTCCAATGCGGGCAACCTGCTCTCCACATAAACAACTCTCTTGCATTAATATTTTATTGGTTTGATAGGATTAAGTTATTAACTTAAGAGCAACTGGCATAAACAGGTTTGGTAGCAGACCGCTACTTTGCAGGAAGCGTACAGCATCCCAGATGGGAGCAGAATTGCTTAGTCATACCAGCCTGCTAGCCTGGACGGCAGGTTTCACAGATGAAATGGGCAGCTGTCTTTCAAACTGGCACACGGGGTAAGCCAATTGGCTTCAGAGGGCTGTACTGTAGTGCGACTTAGAATTTCGGCCTACGTTTTTATTTCACATTCTGGGATGTTTTCATTTTGCTCCCGCTGGAGTGTATCCTCGCACAACTTTCTCTCTGCTTATACAATCCTGTGAATTCGTGCCCACACCTGTGTCCTGATGGGAGCTGAAGGATGATGGAGAGCAGGAAGGATGTGGAAGAGATCAGTCTGGATAGAACAGCAGGGGTCCACCATGCGGGCATTAGAGGAAGTTTGTGTTGAATTCTAGGGGGACTGGGAAGCCACTAGAGTGTTTTGATTAGCAAAGGGAGAGACATGGCGGCAAGAGTTAGGAGGGTGTTATCTATGCAAGAGATTGTGAAGTCTTGGACCAAGGAGGATGGTGAGAAATGAGGATTTAGGGAGATTAAAGAGGCTTCTGTCCCTGTGGTTCTGTCTCCTTCCTGCTGCCAGTGGTCGGTTGTCCTGACATGGGTGGTTGTCAGGGGTCTGGAGGTAAACATTGATATCTAACTTACGGTCTGGGTCCAGAGAGCACAGACTCCATTTGGTCACAATCCAAGTCAGATTTGGAACTCAGGGCTGTGCAGGCGGCTTCGTGGGTGGGGGGAAATACATCCTGGCTCAGGGCTTCTCCTGTTTCACGGGCCACCCCTCTGTCTCATTAGCTGGTTGCTCCTCAGGACTCTCACCTCTAAAGGGATGGAGTGTCCTGGACCCTATCTACACACATGCTCTTTGTGATCTCAGTGTCTCATTGATTCGAGCACGGAAGACTCCTGAAGTTCTATCTCCAGACTCCCCTATCCACATTGCTTAGTCGACATCTCAAAATTAACACATCACAAACGGAAGCAGGGATTTCCGCCTGCCCCCAGAGTTGGCTCCCCTTCACTGAGCAGCATCCCTGACAGGCAGGCACCTTGGCCTCATCCTTCCCTCCTCTTTCTCTCACTCTCTACACAAGTCCTTTGGGCTCCAGCTTGAAATGAATTGTGTAAACGACTACCACTACTGTGGCCGCCCTGCCTGCGTCCATCCCATCTGTGCCTCCTGTCTGGATTATTAGCACAGTCTTCTCTCTGCCCTTCTGCTTTCATTGCTCCCCTTCCATCTTATTTTCAATACGGCAGCCAGGGGAATCCTTCAAAAAAGATTTAAATATTTCAAAGGTCATTTTTCAGTAGGCAACATTTGCATATGGTGAGAATTCCAAATAGTCCAAGAGAGTAAACTGACTCTCCCTTCCACCCCGGTGGCCCCATTCCCTCAGTCTGCTGCCTTCTCTCCTCAGAGGCGACTGTGGGTCCCACCTGTTCCAATAGACTTGTAGAGTACTGTGTGCATGTTTCTATGCATTCTATGAACGATCTGTTCAAAAGTAAGTGAGTCTACGTCACTCCCTTGTTGAAAACCTTCCAGTGGTTCCCCAGCAAAGTGAGATTAAAATTCAAATTCCATCCCAAGGCCACAGGACTCTGCTTGTGGACCCCAGCATCTCCCCATTTCCACCGCTCTCCTCTACCCTCCATCTGCTCCAGCTACGCACACTTCCCTTACTCTCCTTCCACTCTCAGGATTTGTGCCCTTGCTGTTCCCTCATCTTAGGACTCTTCCAGCCCAAATAGAATGACCCAAATAAAGGTCACTTCCTTGACTCCTCATGGTCACCATGCCCTTGTCCTGTGCATTTGCACTATTTGTAACACTTATCCCAAATTGATTGTCATCTCCAGTGGATCTTGGTCTCTGTGAGGGACCCAGTCTGTTTTGGTCATCACAGTATACTCACTGCCCGCGCATACTGGAAATAGTAGTACTCATAATGATTTTTAAAAAGTTTTTATTTTAATCACCTGGTGTTCATCATGACTTTTTTTTTTTTTTTTTTTTTAAAGATTTTATTTATTTGAGACAGAGAGAATGAGAGAGAGAGAGCACATGAGATGGGGGAGGGTCAGAGGGAGAAGCAGGCTCCCCGCCGAGCAGGGAGCCCGATGCGGGACTCGATCCAGGGACTCCAGGATCATGACCTGAGCCGAAGGCAGTCGCTTAACCAACTGAGCCACCCAGGCGCCCCACGACTTTTTTTTTTTTTTTAAGAAACAGAAAAGTTAACATTTAAGTTGTTACCATGCTGAGTACTGATCCTACTACTTTAACTCATTTAATCCTTATAACCTCTTTACGGGTACCCATTATCCACGATTCAGAAACAGGCAAATTTAAGCAAGAAATGTTACACAACTTCTACTAAGTGAATACGCAGCCATGCAATAGGTGAGTGAATGAGTGAATCAATGAACGGCCCTGAGAGGCGGGCGGCTTAGCCGGAGGAGGTACCTAGGGCGGTGGGCGGAGCCTAGGGTGCGGGGGCCAATGGGCACGCAGCAGTGACTGGCGGCCCCTCTTGGGATCCCTGGCCCCGCCCAGGCCGCGCGGGGGCCGCTGGGACTTGTGGTCTCCGGCCCACCTAGCCACGTCACCGCCTTCAAACATTAAGTCCTCCTCTGGTGCAAGGTATGATCTGTATCCCCAAACATCTAGGTAGGTTCCTTTACCCCCAGGCCCACTATTCTTTATTCCTCCTCTTCCTGAGGTGTGTTGGTGTAGTCTCCCGGCTCCGCGGGTCCGGGACTCAGGGTAGGGTCTCTTGGTATCCTGTCCCCCAGCCCGTAGCCAACTTGGTATCGCCTTCTACGTTCATCAATCCCCCCCGCACTCTTCGGTGTGGCCGCTCCCGCCACACCCCCCTGAAGCTGTTGCTCGCACGTCCTCTCAGTTCCTCCCCCTGTAGCTCGAGCCGCCCAGAGTATCTTCCAATGGCCGTGTTCCCCGCCCCACACACCCTCTCCGTTTCCTGAGGCTCCCCGGCCCTATTTTGGTACAGCCCGGCCACGCCCCCTCGCGGACGCTCTTGGTACGCGCCGCGCTCCCCCGTTCGCCGCAGTGGTTTGGCCGCGGCGACCCCTCTCCGGCGGCGCGTCCCCCGCGCGTGGTACAGCCCAGCCCGTCTCCCCCGAAGCCGCGCGCCCGCGCCCCTCAGTCGGTAGAGCCCGCAGCCCCCCGTGCGGCCCGTGGCAACCCCCAGCCCACTCGGCCCGCGCCCGCCATGGTCCGTCCGCGCCGCGCTCCGCACCGCTCCGGCGCTGGGGGCCCCCTCGGGGGTCGCGGTCGCCCCCCGCGGCCCCTCACGGTGCGCGCCGCCCGCTCGCGCTCCTGGCCGGCCAGCCCCCGCGGCCCGCAGCCGCCGCGGATCCGGGCCCGCTCGGCCCCTCCCATGGTGAGCCCCCCGCCTTTTTTCCAGAGCCTTCCACGGCCCCGCCCCCGCCGGCCCCTCCCCCGGGCTCGGGTCTTTGTCCACGGCCCCCTCCTCTCTGGGGTCTCCGTGTGGAGCCGGGTTCCCCCGTGGAGACCCCCCGGGTGGTATGCGCCGGGCTCTCCCCTTTGTTGCACGTTTGGGCTGGGGTGGCGGGGGTGGGGTACGGGGGCGGGGAGGGCTCAAATTACTGCTGACTCCGCGTCCCGATTTGAACGCGGGGTGGGGGGCGGGCGGGCGCCGTGCACGCTTGTTTTTCCAATTGGAAAGTTGGGTCTCTCTTCGGGCAGGAAATCTGGAAATGGGGGAGGGGGCTGAGGGGCCGCGGCGAGAGGGGCCCGCGTCTTTGCACTCGCGTGCTCAGGTGTTGCGCCTGGGGGTGTTCTTCTCCGGGCCCGCGCGCGTCCGCACGGCGCCCGTGGCGTGTGCGCCCAGGATTTGCACGCCCGCCCAGATGTGGGATGCCCTTACGGAGTGCAACAAGCCCAAACGTAAACATCTGGCTTTGCAGGTACATTAACTACACACACTTCCCCGGACCCGAAATACGCACGCAAAAATGTTCAGGCGTACCTAGAATAGTAAAACTGCACATCCTGACGTTTCACGCTTGCCCAGATGTGCGCTTTGCCCTAGGCTGGCTCTGGAGTTCGCTTCTTTCGTACACTGCCCCGTCCTGGGCATGGCATGCAGCTGGGGCAGCCCCACACAAGCCTTAGGCAGGCTTCGTCGGATCTTAAACTTAGATACCAAGTCTCTAAAGACCTCCCAAAAGTTACACGTACCCCTTTGCTCCACTGGCTCACCCCTCTGGTTCAGCAATCACACGTAGTTCAGAAGCGTTTCCTGGGTCTTTAAACGTGCATCCTAAGGAAACAGGCTTCCCTGTGTAGTAAACAATTCACATGTCAGAGGCACAGCCAGATCTTGCACACACTTGCCCAGCTGGGAGATTTCCTTTAGGATTGCCCTTAAGCCTAGTCCCTCACGCAGTCCTGCACTTCAATGTGCCTGCCTTGTTGTTGCAGGTAGACCTGAGCCTTTAGGTAAGCGTTCCTGGTCTTTACTTTCTAGACCGACACATCTTTCAGGTCCTGCATGGTCAGCTTGCCCTCCCAGACAAAGCAGTCTTTAAAACACACGCGCCTGCAGTTTACCTTGTGCTGGATCCTTAAGCGCATTCCCCGGGATCTGTAAAGGCCCTTCAGCTGTGTGCTCTAAGTACCTCTTCTCAGAGGTTCTGTGCCCCACCTGGTGGCACCTACAGACCCAGGGCTTCACGCCCATCCTGCATCTCAGACACAGTCTGGCCCTGGACGCCTACCAACACGTTCCTACAGCAAGATGCTCTCTGGTTTTCTTCCTGAGACCATTGCCCAAATTCCAGAATCACCTGCCCAGATGGAGGACTTGCTGGTTCAGGTTTTTTTTTTTTTTTTTTTTTTACTTTTTAAGCCCTCACAAAATATAACTTTTCTTGTCTGTCCTTCTGGGACAGAAGACATCTGTGTGCTTTATAGGAAATGCAGAGGATACCCATTAGTAGTAAGATGAAAAGTAACAACTGTTACAGTTTCTTTTGCTGCTTGGATGGATTTAGGAGTGAGGTTTTCAGGGGTTTCTTGTTGCCAGCTTGTTCCAAAGCCTTCCCTTGTTTGCTTTGGGATGTTTTTGGTTTTTTTTTTTTTTTTTTTTTTTTTTAAGATAGCTGTTAGAGTGCCCTGTGAAGAGTAGAATGTGGAGCTTTCCTTGGCTTTATTGCTGGAACGTTCTTCTGGTGTTCTGCAAACGCTCTCGAGATGTTGTGTTTGAGATCCCTCCAGGTGTTACACTCCCTGTTCCAAAAGTCTCCCTGCCTCTCTGGATGGTTCTGTTTGCTTCGCTTTACCTTCTCCACCCTGAGGTCACCCTGGTGTGGTTGCAACACGAGGTCTGCAAGGGCAGGAGGGCCTGTGACCACCTGGAAGGGTTGGCGGGGGCTAGAGGGGGAGGGTCCAGACTTCCTCTTGAGGGCCATGCGGAGCTTTAGAAGAATTTTGAGCATGGGCGCGTTGGGGCAAACCAGTGTGCCAGGCAGCCAGTCACAGTCCGGGCTGGTCTGTGCCTTGTGGGAGCTTCGAGGAGGCCCTGGGCCCCCAGAGAGCTGGTTTCTGAGTTGGGTCAGGACAGAGGGACCAAGAATTGCTCAGGCCAGGGGCGTGAGTGGATGGCGTCTCCTGAAGGGGGTGGGATGGCATTCCAGGCCGAGAGCGCAGCTGGAGCAAGGTCTGGAGGGTGATGGGGACCAGTGTTGAAGTGACAAGTGGGATCTGGGGGGCTCGGGTTCTGGAGTAGTGGCAGGAAAAGGACGTGGAGGTCAGCTACTTGAGGTCTTAGCCCCTGGGACAGGGGGTTTGGATGTGGTCCCAGGAGTTTCTGAGCAGGGGATTTGGGTCCGAACGTTGGGATGTATGTTGGGAGGGGACAGCCTGCCCTTGCGGGTCCCTCAGCCTCAGTTTCCCCGCTCCCCTCTGCTACAGCAAGGTGCTCGGGTCTTTGGCGCCTTGGGTCCCATCGGGCCCTCCTCGCCTGGGCTCGCCCTCGGGGGCCTGGCTGTAGGCGAGCACCGGCTCAGCAACAAGCTGCTGGCCTGGAGTGGCGTCCTTGAGTGGCAGGAGGTGAGCTGTGGCCAGTCCCCTTGTGAGTCCCCGTGGGGGCTGGGGGCTGGCCCTGCGGGTGGGGCAGGCCAGGGCATCTCGGTTGTGTCCAGTGACCCCTCCCGCTCCCGCGACAGAAGCGCAGACCCTACTCCGACTCCACGGCGAAGCTGAAGCGGGCCCTCCCCTGCCAGGCCTACGTGAACCAGGGCGAGAACCTGTGAGTAGCGGTGGGCGCGTGGGGGGTTGGGCGCGCGGGGGACGGCTGGGGGGACGGCGGGGCCTCCCCTGACCTCCGCCCCCCGCAGGGAGACCGATCAGTGGCCCCAGAAGCTGATCATGCAGCTCATCCCGCAGCAGCTGCTGGTAAGACCCACCTCCGGCCCCCCGCGGCCCGCTCCCCGCAGCCCCCTGCCCCCCGGCACTGACCCAGAGGCCCCGTTGTTGCCCGCAGACCACCCTGGGCCCCCTGTTCCGCAACTCCCAGCTGGCTCAGTTCCACTTCACCAACAGAGACTGCGACTCTCTCAAGGGGCTCTGCCGCGTGATGGGCAACGGCTTCGTGAGTACAGCGGGAGGCAGGGGCCCCGGGGGCACGTTTTCTCTGTGGCCTCGGTGAGGGAGGGTCTCAGGTAGAGCAGGGCCCACAGGAGCGCCCCTGCCTCCGGCTCCTGGAGCTCGGCCAGCGCTCGTCGGGGATGCGAGTGAGTAGAGGGCCCCGCTAGGTCTCCGGGGACCCAGGAGCCTGTTGGGGACGCAGCACGTGACAGGGACCTACTGACGGAAGGCGGCAGGAATACTCTGTGATGCTGTGTGTGGGGCCCTCTCCTCCTCTGGCAAGTGGGGCTGACAGAAGTTTGCGGAAGGTGCTTGTGGCAGCGATTCGCCCGTGTGGCAAACGTCCTGTAGCCACGGGCTGGGGCGGCTGTGGGGCCGGGCAGCCGGGAAGCGAATCTCAGCGTGGTCTCTGCGGCCCCCACGGTCTGGGCCTCATCTGGACTCTGGTTTCAGCATAGGAGTCTGGCTGTGGAAGGGGACAGGTGCCAGCACAGGGGGGACATGCGATGAGAGCAGGTTGTCTGCCCAGGACACCACGGGACTCAGCTCTGGGGTCCCCTCTAGTCCCCGGTCCCTTTTGGGACCAGCACCCCGCTTCCCACTACCATCCTCCTGTCTCCAGGTGCTGGGTGGGCCATGACCTGCAGTGTCCAGGCAGGTTCCCGTTCCGTTGGGCTGGACAGCCCAGGGGTTGTGTGGTGCGGGGGCTCTGGCCCGACGGGGCCCTCAGGCTGTAGGGAAGGCCGATGTCTGCCCGCTTCCTGTGCCACTTGGCACGTCTCACTGCTGGTCCTGCTCGTAGCTCTGGGAGGACTAGCTGCACACAGGTCCAGGAAGGTGGGGGACAAGCTCCCTGAGCAAGTGGCCCCTGGGTGACAAGAGATGGCAGGCTGGTAGCCTGGGCATTCTCCGAAGTGCACGCCCCTTCGTCCCGACAGCCCTGACGGAGGGCTCCGTCAGACTCCTGGTTTCCCAAGTCCCACCGAGGAGGCACTAGGATCTCACGTGACAGATGTTTATGTGGCGCTGTGGAGGTTACTGTGAGGCCATTTTACAGACGGGAAAACTGAGGTCCAGGAACATGAGGCGACTGGCGTCAGGTCACACAGCTGGGAGGAAACAGAGCTGGGTTTGCGCCCAGGGCTTCCCTGGAGGCTGTTCTGGCCCGGTTAGCAAAGGCAGGTCCTGCTCTAAGGGACAGGACTGGCATCAGGGGGGACGTGGGTGGGAGAAGGCGCCCTCACAGGATCCTCACACCTCAGAGGTGACCCCAGACTCACGCTCAGAGGGGTGTCTGGCCCCTTGACAATGCGCTGGGGTCCCTGACGTCCTGTTCCCCTCCCCCAGGCGGGGTGTATGCTCTTCCCCCACATCTCCCCCTGCGAGGTGCGGGTGCTCATGCTCCTATACTCGTCCAAGAAGAAGATCTTCATGGGCCTCATCCCCTACGACCAGAGCGGCTTCGTCAATGCCATCCGGCAGGTCATCACCACGCGCAAACAGGTGGGCTGGCAGTGGCCAGGCCAGGCCTCGGGTCCCCGGGCAGCGGGCACGTCAGTGAGGCTTGGAAGAGCACAGGGCGTCGTGGAGGGCGGTTCCCGCCAGGAGGGACGCCCGTGTGGAGCGGGGCAGGGACGTGGCTAGGCGGGCTTGTGGGGAGTGCTGCGTGTGGCTGGAAGGCTCTGGAGGGTGATGGCGTGTCCTAGCTCACCTGACCTACGAGTTACTTGTGAATACTATCTCCCTTCCCCCTAGTGTCCCTGTTTGTGCAACAAACTGTAGGGCTGTCCAGTTCTTAAGAGGCAGAGCCTGTGGGGTTGGTGCCCCAGGTTGAATATCTGAGACTTGTTCCAGGGCATTCGGGAGCCATGGGAGGTCTGTGGGCAGGTGAAGGGTAGGACCAGCATCGGGGAGTCCTCTGGGGCTGTGGACAGACTGGAGGCTGAGGAGCCAGAATGGAGGCTGGGGCGAGGGTCTTTAAGGCGGGGCTGAGGTTTCCCAGAAGCCTCCTCTGGGGCGCTCCTGGGCACCAGCCCCCCTTTCCTGCTTCCGCAGGCAGTGGGCCCTGGTGGTGTCGCAGGCCCAGTTCAGATCGTCAACAACAAGTTCCTGGCGTGGAGCGGCGTCATGGAGTGGCAAGAGGTGAGTCCTGGGGGGACCTGGGTGACCTTGAGACCAGCACATCCTCACTGACTGGGGTGCCTCCCCACTCCTGATGTCATCCTCTTCCTCTCCCCAAAAGCCCAGGCCTGAGCCCAACAGTCGGTCCAAGAGGTGGCTGCCCTCGCACGTCTATGTGAACCAAGGGGAGATCCTGTGAGTATGGGGCAGGGTGAGGGGGGCAGAGGCAGGGTCCCGGTGAGACCCGGCTTCCTGGCCCTCATCCCCTCCTGCCCCACAGGAGGACTGAGCAGTGGCCGAGGAAGCTGTACATGCAGCTCATCCCGCAGCAGCTGCTGGTGAGTGTGACGGGGGCCCTGGGCCTGCCACGCCTGTGCCACGGCCAGTGTAGACCTTGGGGCCACGGGCTGCTGGACGGAGACCGTTCTGGATCAGGAGACGGCATGTGCAAGGGCCCTGTGGCCGGTGGCTGGCCTGTGTGACAAGTGCAGGCAGGCAGGTGTGGAGAGCAGCTCCCGGGGGGCGGGGCCCCCCCCACAGGACCTGTCCGAGGTCGTAAGTAGGTGCCACCACTGTGTGGGGACCGCACGGAGGCAGGGTTTGTGCGTCACGGAGCTGCCCCGGCTTCCCCACAGACCACCCTGGTGCCGCTGTTCCGGAACTCTCGCCTGGTGCAGTTCCACTTCACCAAGGACTTGGAGACGCTGAAGAGCCTCTGCCGGATCATGGACAACGGCTTCGTGAGTGGGGCGCGGGCCGCTGGGCGGGCTGTAGGAGCTAGGAGGTGAGGGACCGCGACCGTTTCTCCGCACCAGCCGGGGGAGCGCCGTGGTGGCCCCGGTGACTGCAGGTTGGCCTTGTGCCTGGACGCCTGCTGGCTCCCAGTCCGCGGACTCTGCTGGGGATCTGCTGTCCTGATCGCATTTTACAGATGGGGAAACCGAGGCCCAGAGGCAGGCCCAGGGTTAACTCAGAGCCTGGAGGGGCTGATGCCACGGAGCGCGGACCCGCTGCTCCCAGGTCCTGCCGCCTTCCGCTCTCCTTGGGGACGGGGCGCTGCTGTCCCCTTGCCAGGCAGGGAGGTCTGTCTGCTTCCCGCGGGAGCTCTCAGAGCGCTGAATTATGTTCCAGTGGGTCTTGGCCTCAGTTTCTCCATCTGCGAGGTGAAGCGGGTTGTCCTCCGGGGCTTGTGGAAGCGCAGCTGTCGCTGCACCGGGCCAGTGTCCGTGCGGCGGCCGGTCCAGTCACAGCCGTGCGTGCGTGTCCCCCAGGGGAAGGCTGTGTGTTGGGCGTTAGGAGTCTGCCTTTGCGCAGGGGACCCTGCAGGTCCCCCCCCCCCCCCCCCGGGCTCCGCTGCGGGCGCGCTCGGGCAGGGCTTCCGCCGGGTCCCTCCGCCGCTCCGGGGCTGCGCGTGGGGGGCCTGTGCGTCTCGCGCGGCCACCGGGGGCCGCTGCCCACTCCCGGGTGCCTCCAGCGGCCCGCGTGCGGGAGCCCCTGTGGCTCCGGGTGGGAGCGTCCGCGGCCCCGCCAGGCGCCGACCCCCCGCTCCGCGCCCGCCAGGCCGGCTGCGTGCACTTTTCCTACAAGGCGTCGTGCGAGGTGCGGGTGCTCATGCTCCTGTACTCGTCCGAGAAGAAGATCTTCATCGGCCTCATCCCCCACGACCAGAGCAACTTCGTCAACGGCATCCGGCGTGTCATTGCCAACCAGCAGCAGGTCCTGCAGCGGAACCTGGAGCAGGAACAGCAGCAGCGGGGGGTGAGGCGGTGGGCGGGGCTCCCCTCACCCCTGCCCCCGCCCCCCGGCCCATCCCCCTGCTGACGCCTCCTCCCCGCCTTCCTCCCCCACAGATGGGGGGGTAGTGGCCGCCCCCAGGCTGGGCCCCTCCAGGAGTCACAGACGAGGCCCCTGCCAAAACTGGTGAGTGGCACCCGGCTCGGGTGTGTCTGGGGTTTCGGAAGGGAGAGTGTGACCCTGGCCTTGAGATGAGAGCGGAGAGGCATGTCGTTCCCGCTGGTCCCAGGAGGTGCCGGAGCTGCGGTGTCCAGGCTGGTGGGGGGGGGCACCCCAGGGGGCGCCGGGAGGCCCGGTCCAGCCCCTCTCACTCTCCTCCTGCCCCCAGGTCAGATGCTTCTGAGCAGGGGCCCCTGGGGATGGCAACTCTCCAGCGAGATGGAGGACCGCGGCCGGAGAGGTCTCCAAGGACGGTCCCCACCCTTGTACGTGTCCCCAATAAAGTCTTTTAAAAGCCTGTTGGCTATTAGGCTCCTGTCCAGATGCCTTCCCCCGGGGGGGGGGGGGGGGGGGGAGGCCGAGCCCAGCCCACCCCACCCCCAGGTTTGAGTCCTCCAGCTGCGGGGGACCCGGGAAGGTGTGTTTCTCAGATGTCCGAGGGAGGCCACTTCTGAGCTCACGGTCACCTGGGCCAGGAGGGACCAGCACACTTCGTGGCTGCTCAGTCCCCAGTCAGTCCCCAGCGGGTCGTGGCTGGTGGCCTGGCCGCAAACACTGCCTGGGACCCCCCCGCCCCCCGCCCCCGAGGTCAAGTGCAGTTTCTCACTCACCAGCTGCGGGATCCAGCTCTCGTCCTCAGGGTCCCCTCACCCGTGCTCCTCGGCCGGCTGTGCAGCCGCAGGCGGGGAAGGGCCCCCCCCCCCCCAATTCCCTTGGGGCCCTGCGGCCCCGGCCCGTGCGTCCCAGCCCTGCCTGGGGCCTGGCCAGGGGGCTCGTCCTCGCCACCCTTGTTCCCAGCACAGTGCTGCCCAAGCTTAGAGAGAAACAATTTATTGGGGGGCGGGGGGGGGGGGGTCGCTCAGCCCTCCGAGAACTGGCAGTACAGCTGCTCGAGCCGAGGCTCCAGGTTCAGCCGGAACGGGATTTGCAGGAGCGCCGAGAATCCTTCCGCCAGAGTCGGGGCCTCGAACTGCTTCCTGGCACCAGGGGGTGATGGGGGGGGGGGGGGGGGGG
>NW_022589755.1:6270739-6315669 GCF_004348235.1 Phoca vitulina | reverse complement strand
GGGGGGGGGGGGGGGGGGGGGGGATGTGAAACCCGGCCCGGGGCTGCCCAGTGCCCCCCCCCGGCCCCCCGCAGCGCTGCTCACCTGTACCCGTACATGACCACGTCGGACACGGGGGCGTGAGGGGAGCCCGTCATCTCCCGGAACTGCGGGGGGCGGGGGGACGCGGGGGTCAGGGGGGCGGGCCGGGAACTGGGGGGCCGGAGGGGAGCGCGGCGGCGGGGCTGCGGGCCAGCTCACCCGGTTGTTGTGCCGCGCCTGCTCCAGGGTGGCCGTGAAGAGGAAGCAGCGGCAGGGGACCCCCGCGTCCCGGGCACACTTAATGTACCTGTGGGGGCAAGGAAGGGGCCAGGCTGGTAAGGGGCCCCGAGCCCCCGCCCCCCCTCCCGGGGCCACCCCCTGGGACCCCGGTACCTGGCCCGGCTCGGAGGGTCTGGGTTGGTGTTGTCGATCACGACCCGTTTCCTTTGCTTGAGAGCGGTCTCGCACATGGTCACACAGCGCTGCCACGAGCCCAGCGTGTCCTGGGGGACACGGGGGAAGACCCCTGAGCGGGGGGTGGGGGGGAGACAGGGATACAGCAGGACGGGGTGTGGGGAGACCCTGCAGGAGGGAGGACGGCAGAGACGCAAGGGAAGCAGAGAGCTGGGAGGAGCCCGCAATCTGGGGGGCGGGCAAAGGGGGGGAGGGGACAGGCAGGAAGGACCACCGGTGCCTCCGCCCCAGGCTCACCCTGTTCACGTGGACGTAGCCTGCCGACACGAGGTGCTTCTGGAGGAAGGTGGACTTGCCAGCTACGGAGCGGGGGGCAGGATCAGGGGCAGCCCCAGGACCCAGAGCCGGGAGGGGGCTTCTGCAGGCCCGGGGTCAGGGTGTCTCACCCCCAGGAAATCCCACGGCGACCACCACTTCAGGGTCGGAGCTCAAGAGGGAGCTGGACTCAGGGAGGTAGAGCGGCCCCGAGGTGGAGACGGTTCTCTGGGAGGGGCGGGCACAACGAGTGTGACCCGCTCCTCATCCCCCCGCGCCCCCCACTCCCGCCCCGAGGGCCTCACCGGGTCAAAGGTGGGGAGCACGAAGCTGGCGACGGGCCACTTCAGAAAGAACTCCTCTGGTGTGGCGAAGGGCAGGCCGAGGTTGAGCGCAAACTGGGTGGGGGTCGGAGGGACACAGGTGTCAGACAAGGTGGGGACATGGCTCCCGGTGAGGAGGGGACAGGGCCCTCACCAGACGGTCTGCACAAGAGAAGTCTTTCTTCTTCCGCCCAGGGGCCCAGTTGGCTGGGCGTCCAGCTGCATCTGGACAGAAGACACACCCCCTTGTCCAACAGTGACCTTGGGGACAAGCTGCTGGCCCTGGGGGACCCACATACTCTCCCCACCCCTGGGTCCTTACCTCCCACGAAGACACTGTCCCCGATGGAGATGGGCACACCCTCGTTGGCCTGGGGAGGGACAGGTGACAAGACCGCAGGCAGTAAGGAGCCCACTCCCGCATCTGTTCCCCCAGAACACTAACGGGTGCCCCGGGCTGCTCGGCTCCATCCGTGCCCTGCGTTAGGCCTGACCTCTGGCCTTCTGTGCCCCAGCCCATCAGGACGTCCTGTTGGCTCTGCCGTCGGGCCCCTTCTCACCCCCCTTCAGTGCCACCACCTGGATCCTGGACTGTTCCATCCTGGCTGCCGGGCTCCTGGCTTCTGTTCCCCATGCGGCCACCAGAGGGCGCCAGTTCCTACTTCCGGAGATTCCTCTCCCCCCAACGCGCCTGAGCACCCTCTTTGCTCCCCCGCTGGGTAAAAGGGAAGGCCTTACCTGGCCCACCTGGTCTGACACCTGGCAGCTCTCTGACCTCACGCCCCACCCTCATCCCATCATCCACTCCGGTCCAGCCACCGAGGCCTCTTCATGGTCCCGGGACACACTAGTCACAGCCCTGCCTCAGGACCTTTACATTTGCTGCTACTCCCACCTAAACCACTCTTCCCAGCTACCCACATGGTTCCCTCCCTCACCAGCTTCATATCTCCCAGGGCACCTGGGAAAGGCCTTACCTGACCACTGTAGGTAAACCCTGCCTTCCCTTGCTTCATCCCTCCCACTATTTTACACCCCAGTCTGTGCGTCTATCGCCTGCGCCCTCACAGGTATGTGAGCGCCCCAGCAGGTCTGTCTTGTACACTAACCTTCAGTTCAAGAAGCTGTCGAGCTTCAGAACAAATGCACACACAAAAGAACGCATGAACGACTGATGTGTCACTCAACCACTCTGACCTCCAGGGTTGAAAAGCGCCGCCCTCGCGTACCAACAGAATGGGACAGGTGGAAACAGGAGGCAAAGACCAGGGGAGGAGATGGGAGGGAGAGAAAGGAGGAGGCCAAATACCAGAGATCTGCAGGGGGGAAGCTGGGCCGAGTGAGGGAAGAGGGGAGCCACGGGGAGACCGCCACTCACCTGCTCCTGCAGATGGTCCCACATGCCGATCACCGGCTTCCGGTACAAGCCGGCGTGTGTGGCCACCAGCACCTGTGGGCGGGAGTTACACCATCCTGGGCTCCTTCCCGGAATCCTTCAAGGGCTCATGGGTCCCAGGGATGCTACCCCACCCCTCACCAACCCAAAGAGAGCTCCCGGGGTCCCCGCCCCTCCCCCTCCCCCTGACTCTTCTGCCTTCTCCCTGGGTCTCTGTTCCCTCCTCCCTGTCCCTCACTCTATCTCCCTCCTTGCCTCTGTCTGGGTCCCCATCCCCCCACCTCCACAGCCCTCAGACGCCCTTGTAGCCACACCTGAAAGGGGAGCCCCAGCTTCTCCACCACAGCCTCCACCTTGGCCTTGAACTCCTCTGCCGGCAGCTTCCCACGCCCAATGGCCATCTGGTTGGTGAAGATCACCAGCTGGGGAGCACATGGATGTCACCTGGTGCCTTCCTCCCCAGGGCCCCAGTCTGCCCTGCGGCCTGGTGACCACGCACAAAAGCACACACACCTTGTAGCCCTCAGCATCCAGCTCCCGGAGCTTACGCGGAATCTCGAGGTACAAGATCCTAGGGCAGGTGGGAAAGTGGCAAGGTGACCTGGGGCCCCATGGGGGGCCCCCCACTCACCCCCTTCTTCTGCCTCTTCTCACCTCCAGTCACTGGGGCCAGTGGGAAAGACCTTCCCAGAGCGTGTGGTGATGAGGGTCCCATCCAGATCAAAGCCGGCCACCTGACGTCAGCAAGAAAAGAGGAACAGCAACCCCATTACGCCTCGAATCCCTGGACTCACAGGCTGCATCACATCACCCCTGCAAGGTAGAGACGTTACCACTCGCTTGTCACCCAAGGGGAAACTGAGTCACAGAGAGCCCACACATCTTACGTAAGGGCAAGGCATGGCAAGGATGGGTCCCCGCCGGGGTGCCTCAGTCGTTAAGTGTCTGCCTTCGGCTCAGGTCATGATCCCAGGGTCCTGGGATCGAGCCCCGCATCGGGCTCCCTGCTCCGCGGGAAGCCTGCTTCTCCCTCTCCCACTCCCCCTGCTTGTGTTCCCTCTCTCACTATGTCTCTGTCAAATAAATGAATAAAGTCTTAAAAAAAAAAAAAAAAAAGATGGGTCCCCGCCACCTGAGTGCAAAGCCTAAAAGCTTCACTGTACCGTTTCCTATTCCTCCTAAGCCCCTGGGTCTGGCAGTTTTAAAATGGGGTTCATATCCTACTCACCACCTCCCCTGGCCTTCACCTCAGAAGGCTAACTGTGAAAATAAACACAGGAGTGAAGTTGTTTGGGTGCTAACCACACGTCGGGAGTGTGCCACATGCTTTTCACGGGTTCATCATTTTACTGGTGAGACCAGTGGGGCCTGGAGCAGGTGGAGTGATGGCATGTGAGCTCGGGTCTCCGGAGCCCTGCTCCAGGGGTGGTGGTCACTGCTGGGGTTCCGGTGGGTCAGGCAGGCGCGGACATACATCGATTCCCCCAAGGCTTACAACAACCCCTGAATTTGTCATCAGGTCCACTTCTCAAAAAAGTGGAGGCTAAGAGAGGTTGAGGAACCTGCGCGGGGGGTCCCCAGTCTGTGTGGCTCCCTCGGCTTGGCCCTCACCTTGCTGCGGGGCTTCACCCCAGGTGCAGTAAACACTAGCAGCTTCTCGAACTTCTCCCAGCCGGGGGAGGACTTCCGCATCCGCTTTTTCTGCGGCTCAACATCCTCTGCCACGTCTGGAGCCACCGGAGGGGTGCCGGGCGGAGTGTCTTGCTGGGATTCAGGCGTGCAGACCTCTTCCCAGCGCAGCGTTAGTGGGTGGAGGCCGTTGACCAAATACAGTGTGTCCCCCACCCTCAGAGAACCTTCTGACCCAGGAGTCAGCTCCTGGGTCCCAGCAGTTGAGGGGTTAATTCCCAGCTGCAAAGGGAGAGGGAGGAGTTGGGATTGGCTGCGTCCCCCACCCATAACCTCCTCTAATTAAAGACCACCTGGAAGGACTTCCCTTCCCCACCTGCCAATCAGACCTGTAAGCCCCGCCTCTTCACTGTGTACCACCAATCAGGGATGTGGAAAAGTTACAGGCGTCCAGTCTCATCCAGTTTTAAATGTGGATGGATACCCGTTGAAGCGGCAGTCCCGCGGCTCTTCTCTACTGGCCACACCCTCTTCCCTCCAAACCCGGTTTTTCCAATGGGCCTGGTCCCTGCTGGGCTGCCATTCCTCCCCAACGCCACCCCCAGGCCTTGCTGAGGAACTGGTACCTGTTTCACTGCCACGGTCTTGGTCCCCGGGTCTGCGACCAGCTCCACTGAGGGTTGAGAGGGTGGAGTCAGAATGTGCATCATTGTGCGACTGCCTTCCCCCCCACTGGGGAGCATGGCCAGCTTCAGGCCACATGATGGGGACAATACAACCCATTCGGGAGGAGAAAGCAGTTTATTCCTAAACGGGACCCGCTGTCTCCTTTACAGGCAGTAGTCAGATAAGAGGCCTCGGGGTCGCCTGGGACGCAGGCCCACCCCTAGGGGCAGGGCGGGCATTTTTCCGTATAGAACTGGCTTCTCCTTAATGACGCGTGTGGCTAGAGGCAGGTCCTCGGCTTCGCCCGTTACCACCCAGCCCTGCTCAGCAACAGGTATTCTTCACCATAGGATCGGCTCCCGCCTTGGCAAGGGTCGTGACCTGACTCAAACCTTCACGGTGGCCTGACAACTCGTCTCGGGATTGGCTCCCTCCCCTCCCCACTAAGGGGTCTGGCTAGTTCCAGATGGGACACAGCATTTCTCTTCCTATGCTCCCCAGCGGGCACCTACCAACTTCAGGACTAGCTACACCACGCAATCCCGCCCGGTGGCCAAGCAGCTCCCTTACTGGACTGGCTGTCCACCTTGCCCCAACACCGTGTTCCCGCTCCAGCAGCGGGCCACACCCCCTACTGCTCCGGCCCCGCCCACCTTGGTTTCTGGAGCACTTCCGGTCCGTAACCTGGGTCAAGGGTCCCCGGCCCAGGACAAGGACTTGCCCGTCCGAGGGCAGGAAGATGGGGGGCGCGCCCCCAGGGGGACTCTCCAGCCACAGGCGGCCCTGGGCCTCCACCTCGGCCATCCCGGGCACCAGCCTAAGGGGAGGTAGGTAAACAGGCTTGAGGGGCAGGTCGTCCTCAAATTGCTACAGGAAGTCCCGCCTCCTCCCCCCCCCGCGACCAGGAATTTCCCTTCTTCCGCTGAAGGCTCCGGAAATCCCACCCTCTCGCCGGCCGCCGGCTCGCGCCGTTTCCCAGGCGACGACGCCTCACTCAGTCCCGCGGCGAGCCCGGACCCCAACGTTCCAGGGCAAAGGCCAAGAACCTCACGCGCACCCCCGGCTCGGCCCCACGCTCACCGTGCCCGACCGGGGCTCACTTGCCACTTGCGACCAGGGAATTCCTGCCCGAGGCTCTCTGCCCGCAACTCCGCCGGCTGCTTTCTCTGTTCCTCGGCGGACGGAAATGACTCGCCCTATGGAAGGGGGCAGGGCCTTGGCTCCTCCCACGACAGAAGCCCCGCCCCCTCCCAGACCGGGGCTCCTTCGGTCCCTCGGCTGCTCTGACCTTCATCTCTCCTGCAGCAATGGGAGGCTCCGACCAGTAGGGGGGGAGGGTGGGTCCTCTGTTCACAGATTTTATTCCCTTAGTTACAGAGGGAGAAACTTCTTTTCCATTTGATGATCGTCAGTCCAAGAAGTCTCCACCCCCGACAGCAGCCCTGTCCCTCAATACTGCAGTTTTCTCTTTAAAGAGGGTATAATCGTTTCCACTTCATGGGGTTCCTAGGATGATTAAAGGAGTTAGTAGGTGTAAATAACTTTATAAAAGTATTTGGCTGTGGAGGGGGCGCCTGGGTGGCTCAGTCGTTAAGCCGTCTGCCTTTGGCTCTGGGATCCAGCCCCGCATCGAGTTCCCTGCTCCCTGGGAAGCCTGCTTCTCCCACTGCCCCCTGCTTGTGTTCCCTCTCTCGCTGTGTCTCTCTCTGTCAAATAAGTAAATAAAATCTTAAAAAAATAAAAGTATTTCGCTGGTAGCTCTCCCTGTAAGTCTTGTCTATTGCTAGCATTCCTCCGATGGTGGTCTGATGGGAGAGGAAGATTCCAGGTTTACTTGACCCAACCCAGACTTCGCACCAGGTGCCATTTGTTCTCCAACCTTCAGCTCTTATATTACGCAGAAAACTCCCGGCCTCAGCTGGACGTTCCTGGCTTTGCCGGGGACTATGTGGACTCAGAGCACTGATTCCTTAAAGACCATTCACATTCCAACTCATCCCCCAGAAGACTGGGGATCAACGGTCACACAGGACTGGAATACCCCCCTTCGTACCCCATGAATCTCTTTTCTTATCTGTAAAATGGGGACAATAATTCCAACTCCCATCTTTGCACTGAAAAATCAATGAGATGCTGCTCATTCAGCTTCAGAAAGTGTTGAATGAACACACTTTATACTCATTTGTCAGAGGTAAAACTCTTTAATCTCAGACCACCCCTCCCAACTCCCGATCCCCACCCACGACTCTCTCCCCCACACAAGGGCCGGAGAGCGAGGGCCCCTGCCTCCCACCTTGGGTGGACGAGGGCCCTTTAAGGCACCTGTGGGGGTGAGGGGAGAGGGGCGGGAGCTGGTGCCGTCCTGGCTGCAAGGACGGACTACGATTGGCAGGCTGTTGTGGGATGGAACCAATGAGAGGGTGTCAAGACGCAGGGACAGGATTGGGCCGTCCCTGGGAGGGGGCGAGGGGCACGTAGTCAGGACTTGGTCAAAAACGACCCCAGTCCCTGTAGTGTAAAGAACGTAAATTTAAGGCCGCAGGCCAATCCTGGGCACAGAGGAAGGTTTGGCCACGCCCTCAGGAGGCTGGAGCCAATCAGGCGGGAAAACCCAGGAAGGATGGGATGGCGACTCCCGGGCTATTGGTCAAGCCCTTTGGGCTCAAGCCAATCAAATGAAGGAGTTGCCCATTCTCTAGGCCGAACAGGCTTGCCGCTACCCCATCCTGTGGCCTGGCTGTTCTCTTTCAACCAATGCCGCGCGAGCAAAGCCCTTGTCGCTAGGCTAAAAAACGACAGTTGACCCCCGTGAGGGCTTTAAACTAGCTACGCCCCGATCTGGGAGCGAGCCAATCCCTTAATCGAAAGAACCTGTCGCCGGGCAAAGAAAGCGGCGACAGACCCAATCGGGAAACGAGATAGGTCCCGCTCCTCAGCGCGTGAGGGGGTCGTGGGCTGGAAGGACGGCGGGAATTGGCAGGGAAGGGGCAATCCTGGGACCCCGGGGACCTGAGAGGCCGGTCCCGGGTCTGACTCGGATTGGCCCGCCCCGGGGGGCGGGGCAGGGGTGTAGTGTGGGGCGGGGCGGACGCTGGGCCGGGAAGCGCTCTCCCTGGGCCTCAGTATTTCCGCTTCAGCTTCTGGAAGTCGCTGGTGTTGAGCCGTGGCCGCGGCAGGTCCCCGAAGACCTGGGTGTCCTCGGCCTCTCGCAGCACCAGCGCGCGCATGCTCGCCGCGATGCGGTCCAGGTCCGGCGAAGAGGGCTGCGGGACCGGGGCGGGGTCAGCGCCCGCTGCGGCCCCGCCTCCTCCCCCTCCCCACCCCCGCCCCAGCACTTTTTGCCTACAGCCAGGAAGGCCCCTTACCCTGACTTGCTCCGTGTAGGATCCTTCTACCCAACTTAAACACCACCTCCTCCATGAAGCCTTCCTGCCCCTCTCCTCCTCCCCTTCTTGGCCTGACTCGATGTGCAAGAACAGCTATCCTTCCAGTTCCTTCTTACACAGCGGAAGTGCTGCTTCTCTGCTGACCATCAAGGCTGTGTGCACCCACAGGGTGTCATGTCTAAGGATTTGGCCTGGGCTTGGCACTGAGTCATGTAACAATCAGGCCTCTGCCACCGACTAGCTGTCAACAAGCAGTTCATCTCCAGAGGCTTCGGTCTCCCCTTTCAAACGCGGGGCTGATGACGGAGTCTGAGACAATCAGCACAGTGATTTCTCAAGAACTGGGAACTACCATGTTGCCGGCACTGTAGGGAAAGGATCCCTTTTCACATTGGCCTCCAGTCCCAGCAACTAGTGCGATCTCCCTTATGGCCTGACACCTTGAGCTGGGTCTGGCTTCCCGCAGAATGGGAGAGGCTCCGCCCTTTCAGAGACCAGCCCAGCACCCCCACCACTTGGGCCTCAAACGTTAACTGGGTTTCCCCCAGGGGCAACGCGGACAGAAGCAGCGGATGGATGCTGCCAACATGTGGCCACTGAGAGGCACCATAGGGAGGGGGACCGCGGGACCCCAGGGCCTCCTCCCTTGCAGTCTGTAATTCCTTTCCAAAAGGAGGCTGGGTTCCAATCCCTGCTCTGCCCCTTCCAAGCTGAGGTCTCAGGGAAGTCACAGATAGTCCCTGTGCCTCAGGGAGGTTCAGTGCTGGGCGATGAAGAGCCACCCAGGGCAGCCCAGGAAGGCCACTTGTAGGATTGTGTGGGAGAAACGGAGGAGGTGGGGGAGGGGCAAATTCCAGGAGGAGCCAGGCACATGCAGGGTGGGGACAGAAGGTGATCTAACCCCTCTGAGCCTCAGTTTCCCCTTCTGGAGGGGATACCAAAACACCTGTGCCTTGCCTGGAGCAGGTATTCTATAAATGAAGCTGTTCCTAAAAAGCCAGAAGAGACTTTCTCTGTAAGGCACTGGGGTACATTATAAGGCTGCAGGAGTTAAACCTTTAGGGCTCTGGCCCAAAAACCTGCCTCATGAGTTGGAGGGCAAGATCAATCCTAGGAAATGTGGCTTCCATGCCTGAGGGCTTCCTGGAGGAAGTGGCTCTGAGTCCCTCCCTCCACCCTCCTCTCCTTCTCCCCTTTGCTCCTCACCGGCCCATTCTCCTCATCCGATGACCGTGCTTCTGTCCTCTTCTCCTTGAAGGCCCAGACGGGCACGGACACGGGCAGGGACTTGGCATACTGCTGTGTGGGCAGGGCTGAGGCTGGGGGCACTGAGTAGGCTGGGGGGCCAGCAGGGGTCTCCTCGCTCAGGCTGCCATCTGGGAGAGAGCGTGGACTTCAGCCTCCGTCCTTGCCTTTATCCCAGTATCCCCCAGGGGTGGGGAGAGCCTAGGACACTTACCGTCTGTGCTCTCAGGGTCCGACTCACAGAAGGGGGGCAGGTCCTGGAGTGTGGCATCCTCGTCCATCACAAAGAGCCCTGTGGATGGTGTTAGTGGCCCGGGCCAGTTGGGTCCCTGCTGCTCTTCATGTGCTCTGGATTCCAGCCACCCCCACCGCCTCCCCACTCCTTGCATCGGCCAGGCCCTTGCAAGCCACAGGGCTTCTGGAATTATTCCCTCTGCCTCAAACACCCTTCCCCTAGTTATCTGCCTGGTTATCGGCACAAACAAATCCAGTTTTTGTCTGTTACACCCCCAGGTGAAAGCAACTGGCTGGATGAACATGAAATCTGCAAGATCTGTTTGGGATGAAAGACTCAAAATACAGACTGAGCGAATATGAGGCGATTATGATCCCTGTTTGATAAATGGGGACCACGAGGCACAGAGAAGTTAAATCACTTGCCCAAAGTTTCCCAGTTAATAACCATGTCACTAGGATTTGAACCTGGGCCACCTGGCTCCAGAGTCTGTGCCCTGAACCCTATGCGGGTTTTCTCCAGTGAAGAAGCAAGCGTTAGTAGTAACAACAAATGAGTAAGTCCTACTTATTGAGCCTGCCCTGCAAACTCCTAATCACTCTTCAAAGCCCTAATGTTATAGTCCAGTCTCTTTGAAGCATCCAACCTATGGATTCCCCTCCAAGACAGCCAGTTGCTTTCCCCCCTGGCTTCCTTAAGCTGTTGCCTGCATCCCTGATTCTTCTGTAACATCTATCTTTGTTCTCACAAACATGAGGTGCCCCAGATTTGGAAACAACTCCTGTTCTGCTCAAGCTCCCAGCTCAGGTCTCAACCCCATGGTCTCCACAGGGCACTGCCTCCCGTCAGGACTACCAATTTCTTGGCCAGATTGGGAGTCTCGCAAGGAAAGGGCCTGAGGGGGGCACCTGGGTAGCTCAGTAGGTTAAGTGTCTGCCTTTGACTCAGGTTGTTATCCTGGGGTGTTGGGATTGAGCCCCACTGAGCAGGGAGCCCGCTTCTCCCTCTCCTGCTCCCTCTGCCTGTCACTCCCCCTGCTTGTGCTCTCTTTCTCTAGCTATCTCTCTCTGTGTGTCAAATAAATAAATAAAACCTTAAAAAAGAAAAGAAAAGGGCCTGAGGGGCATCTGGGTGGCTCAATTGGTTAAGCATCTGTCTTCGACTCAGGTCATGATCCCAGGGTCCTGGGATCGAGTCCCTCATCGGGCTCCCTTTACAGCAGGCAGCCTGCTTCTCCCTCTCCTGCTCCCCCTACTTGTGCTCTCTCTCTCTCTCTCTAATAAATAAATAAATAAATTCTTAAAAAAAAAAAAAAAAAGGGCCTGAGCTGCTTCGTGTCTGTGTCTGGCACCTCCCAGCACAGAGCTGGGCCCAGGTTAACATGTAAGGATAGAGGCTCAGAGAGGGGCCGTGACCGGTTCAAAGTCACACAGGGGGGCACAGGCAAGCCAGCCTGCCCCCAGGTTCTTTGAGATTGCGGCTGCCCCAAAACACCAGGGCTCAGAGACGGGCAAGTCCCACCCCTCCAGGAAAACCGACCTTGGAGACAAATTGCCAAGCCAAGAGCCTCCCCAGCCCCTGCCTCTCTCACCTCCATTATCGCTGACACCCAGCCGCTCCCCAGAGGTCTCAGTCTCTGTTGGCTCGTCCTCATCTTCCTCGTCCTCCTCCCTGGGCAGGGTAGGCCGAGGTGGGCTCCGCGCAGGGCTGGGGGGCTGTGGTGCTGGTGGGGGCACGGGGGGCCGGGCGGCGGCAGCAGCCCTGTGGGCCAGGGCGATGTCGTGGAGGCAGCGGCGGGCAGCCTCGGCCAGGGCCCCACGGCCGTGGGCTGCATAGGCACAGGGGCCCGGGCGGGGTGGTGGGGGCGGTGCGGCGGTCAGCAGCACCAGCTCCGTGCCTGTCCGGGCCCGGAAGCGCTCAGCGGCCCCCACCACCGCCTCCCACAGCTCCTCGGGGCGCCCCGACGCCATCCACGCCCTGCAGGGCAGAGCAGGACAGAGAGCTGAGGCCCCGCTGACTGACTGCACGGGCTAAACCTGGCCCCCAGGCGTCCACCTGCCCCTAGACGCCACTCCCAGCCCTCCCGGCCACCTTGTCCCAGCTGAGCTCAGCCCCTTCCCCCAAATTCCTCCCCGTCCGGACCTCTTGGCCCTGTCCCCAACCCTCCGGCCCCATCCTTCCTGCTCCACCCTGTCCCAACAGCCCCAGTCCCTCCTCTTGGCCCTGCCTTGTCCAATATGGGAACCACCAGCCGCATGTGACTAAGGAGCACGTGAGATGTGGCGGGTCCAAGGTGAGAGGTGCCGTGAGTATGAAATCTGCACTGGTGTTTGAAGACTTAGTACAAAGAAGCTGGATGTCAGAGGTCTAGCAGTCTGTTGACTACGCGTCGAAAAAATGACATTTCAGGTATAAGGGCTAAATAAAATATATGGCGGAAATGAATTTCATCTGTTTTCCTTTTACTTTTTTAATGTGGCTTCTAGGAGATTTGAAATGATTTGCATGGCCAGCATTCTTTTTCTGCTGGACCATCATTCCTGCCTCTTCCTGAACCTCTTAGCCTCCAGTTTGGGCAGTGCGCTGCCCCTTGGGGATCCTTCTACACTGCACCCGACCCTGCCCCTCCCTAGTATCCCCAGGACAAGGTGATGGCCCCTCAGCCTCACAGTCTTCCAAACTTCTGAGGCCTGAGGCCTTCAGTCAAGATCACGTGTCATCTAGTTACTTGTCAATCTTTCTCTCACCCTAGTGTGGAAGGAGCTTTTCCTCACCCCAGATCGGGTCAGTCCCCCCTCTTCGGACTCCAACAATGTCTGAGAATCCCCCCATTCTAGCACAGGGCTCTCTGGAGAGGACTGTCTGGATCCATCTCTGTCTCCCCAGCCACTGCGGAGCCGCCTGAGGGTGAGCCTGTAGGATTCATCTCTGAGCCACCAGCCTTGCCCCGCAGGGTGGCAGGCAGAAAATGGGTACAAGCTGTTCTCTGCGCCTGACTTCATCCATGAAGCTTTGTACTTCCTACAAGACTGTTCTGCCAGTTCCTCTGGAAGTCTTCCTTGAGCCTCCAGGATGGATCAGATGCCTTCCCTAGACCCACAATGCCCTGGGCTACCTCCATTATAGCTCACTGTCCCTTGAGCTTATGACAATTGTACCTCTGTCTGCCTCCTCCATCAAACTGTGAGCTCCCCAAGGTCAGGGATCTGTGCCCCAGGTTTTGCCTTGGGTCTGCTGGATGCATCTCCTTATGAGATGAAAAGAGCAAAGTGCTGCGGCGCCTGGCTGGCTCAATTGGAAGAGCATGCAACTCTTGATCTCAGGGTTGTGAGTTCGAGCCCCACACTGGGTGTAGAGATTACTTAAATAAATAAACAAACAAACTTAAAAAAGAGAGAGAGAAAAGAGCAAGGGGCTTGGGGGCTGGCTTCCTGCCATCTCAAACCTGCTGTGTGACCTTGGACCACTCACTGGCCCTCTCTGTGCCTCATTTTCTTCTTCCTGTAAACCAGAGTGGTTGAGCCAGGGCTGCTGGGAAGCCGAGGAACCTCCTCAGGGAGGTAGGGGGCACCCCGTCACTGGAGGAATTCAAGCAAGGTTCTAGTCCAGCCAGGGTCATGTGTAGCTTGATTTCAAATCGCTGGCCCTTTTCAACTCATAATCACGAGCCAGTGTTTGCTGAGCACCGACTCCGTGTAGGGAGCCCACACCTGTCATTTCACCTCCTACCTGAGCCACTAAGGTGGGAGCTGTTACCTCAGAAACGAGACAAGCAAGGCTCATGGAGTACAAAGCCCATGCTGGAAGCCACATGCAGCAAGAGCACAACCATTCCTGACAGATCCCATAGCAAATTCACACTGCACTTCCCACAGGCCAGGCAAGGGATGCAAGCGGGTCATCACCATTTTCATCCCAACCTCTCCCCAACCCTATGAAGGAGGGACTGTTATTACCCCACTTCACAGTTGCAAACTGAGGGCCAGGGAGATTCAGTATTTTGATTAGGGTCATAGGGCTGGAGAGGAGAGCCTGTTCTTAATCCCAAATGCCATCTTGCCTTCCTTATCGGGAAAGGTTTATGTCCAGATGGGGAAAGTGAGACTCAGAGAGCCTCAGGTAGTGGTCAGAAGGCCCAGAAGTTAAATGGGTCAGAGCAGGGCTGACTCTGCTGTCTGCCTGACTCCAAAATCCAACAGAACTGAGAGGTGCTCAGGGTCTCCCCTAGCTGATGGAGGAAACCAAGGCTCAGGGCAGGGAAATGACTGGCCCAAGGTCACACAGCCTGGCAGTGGTAGGCCTGGGGCTCTCACATCCCTGGGACATCAGGATTAAACTCTCTGGCCTAGATCTTAGAGTAGTTACAGGATTCAAAAGAGTGAAATGGGGTTGAGTGGGTGTGAGGGTCCCTCCACTGTAAGAAGGAGGCCTGGGCAAATAGGAGGAGGGCAACTCACACCTCTCTGCTAAGGCCTGGGGGCTCTCTGGAGTTAGTTCTCCAAAAGTAGAGTGGCCAAGACCAGGGGAGACTCCACCCTTTCAGCTGCTGGAGGAAGTCCTGTACCCTCTAAGGAGCTCAGAAATGAATGGAGGGTTCCCCAGCCCCCCAAATTGAGGCTCTTAGGATTAGGGAGAGGTGAGACTTGTCCCCCATAGGAGGGGGAGGGGAGAGCTAAGGTAATTGGCCTCTTAGGATGAGATGAGCAGGTGAACTGAAGAAAATCACTCTAGGAAGAGGTGAGGAAAGAGGCAAAGTCCGCCAAGGAATGAAGGATGCTAGTGAAGCCCCCTTCCAACCACCTGTCAAACTAGCAGTGCCCCTCCCCCCGCCCCAAAGTGGGAGAAACTCGAGGATGCCCCTCCACCCCACACCCCGCATAGCCAGGGTAAAGATGAACGTCTGGGCATTTCCTCAACCTCTCAGAGACCTCCTTCCCACCTCGCCCAGGGGTCCAGGGAAGACCCACTTCTCTAGGAAGAAAACAGGAAATCCCGCCCAGGTGGGGGTCAGGACCGGAAGTCCCGCCTTTGGACGGGTGAGGGGTGCCCCGAGTCCCCCCGAGCAACCCCCAGACCCCGTGGACATGGTCCGCGACCAAGGCAAGGATCCTAGTGGGTCTGGAGACCGGAGGATAAGGCTGTCTAGGTTTTGCCTTGGGTCAGACACGACGGTTCCCGCGGGCGACCCCTTTCCAGCGCTCAGAGTAGGGTCGCTGGAAGATCTCTGTCCTCTGATCTACGCAGGCCATACCCCTCCCGCGAGCGGCTCGCCCTCCCAGGGCCCCTCTCCTCCGGACGGCCAAATCCTCCCCACACCGCGGTTCACAACGCCGCCTCCACTCACGTGCCCGTAGCCAGCATGGCCGGCCCGGCGCCGTCGCCGCCCTCAAAAGACATGGCGGCGCCTTGCGTCACTTCCACGTGGTTGGCCCTCCTCCGTTCTGCACACTCCGCCTCCCTTATCGGGGCCGCCCGAGACCAAAATGGCCACGGGAACATCACCGGATCACAGTGGGGCAATGATGACGGCACGGTGCCCGTAAGAAAGATGGTGAAAGAAAGGCTTCAGCTGGCTCGGAAACAAGCCAGAACCATTTCGATTTGTTCCCAAGAAATACGGCCATCGGAATGTGCACTCTCAGGACCACAGTAAACTAAGGCCAGGGACCTGACGCCCCTCACCCATCGTCGACCTTTTCCACAGAAGTGGAGGAAAGCGGTGCCCATTAACGACATGGCAACCAGCTGGCATCACTTGCCCAAAATGTATATGGACTCTCCCTCCAGCCTATCTCCCTTCAGCGCCAAAGGTGGGAAAGATTCAATATGGCAACTTTTTTGCTTCGGTTTGCCAGGCTTCAATATGGCGGCCCGGACCGCCGCCTCTCGACGGTGACTCAGGAATTCGACTGGGTCCGCTTCGTTCCCGGGGATACTGACGGCTTCATCCCGTTAATCCAAGTCTCTCCGCACCTCTTGTGACGTACACCTCCTCTCACCTTCCTTCCCTTTACCCGTTTCTTTTCCAGGACCTCGCTGTCGCGCCCCTCAGAGAGATGGGACTGCCCCGCATTAACATGGCCGCAGCTGACAGGCTTTGGCAGTGCCCTCGAGCAAAATGGCATCTCCTTGGCTTCGATGCCAGTATACAATATGGAGAAAGAAGTAGGCGTTTCGGCGAGAGCTCGGGCGAGGGGGTGGAGCCCTTGGACCCTCCCCCTTGTTTACTTCGTGGTGAGGGGAGCAGCACTGCGCTTGCGCACTGTCGCTGGCCTGCTCCACCTTCGCCATATGCGACATGTGACTTACACCCTTGTGGTTCAAGTTCAACCACCCCATCTGAAAGATGGTTACATCCACTCCCGTTCTAGAACAGGCAAGGGCGCTACCACTGTCCAGGCTTGAGGGGAGTCACCTATCCGGATGTGACAGCACGATGACCCGGAAAGGGAGAGGACCGGGGGAGTGGGACCTCGGCCGCGGCTATGGAAGGAGCCGGTTACAGGGTAAGCGCTGAAAACGCGTTCTTTCCTTTCTGTGGATGCGAAGCGACGCCCTCCGGTAGTCTGCTTCGCCCCAACGCCCCGCCGGGGCTCTGGGAGCCCGGCTGAGCCTTAGCGAACACACCGTTCCTTTATAAATGCGCTGTCACCCTCCTCTCCACTGCCCTAGGGAAGACCCTCACCTTTTAGCCCCGCCCCCTGGGCGGCTGGGACGCTCCTCTGGGCCCCGCCCCCTGGGTGTCTCCCTGCGCTTGGGTCCCGCCCCTCACCGTTCCTGTCCCCAGGTGGTGTTTGAGAAGGGTGGCGTGTACCTGCACACCAGTGCTAAGAAGCACCAAGACCCGGACTCACTCATCGCTGGCGTCATCCGCGTTGTGGAGAAGGTGGGCCGGGAAGGAGCAGGGCTCGGGCAGGCCCAGAGCGGGATGGAGGCGGCATCTGTAGGCTCTGGTCTGGAGGTCACGATGGGACGGTCGGAAGGCAGAGGGTGCGGACTGGAGCGAGAGAGGGGGCTTTGTGAGCCTGAGGGTCCAGACGGGGAAGAAGTTTGGAAATACGGCTTGGGGAAACTGGAGGGGAGGGGTCTCTCTAATCCCTCTCTTCTTTCCTCAGGACAGTGATGTCGTCCTGCAATGGGTTCCTGTAGAGGACGCTGGAGATTCCACCCAAATTCTCTTCTCCAAGAAGGTAGGCTTTCCTCCCTTCTCCTTTCTCCCCTTGTTTTTTTCCAGGTTTGGGCAGTGGAAGACATTTGAAGTACGTGGGTGCAATCTCAGACTTACTCTTGGGGCATGTGTGATCCTGGTTGGGATCTAGGCTCTCTTTGCTCCTTGGTTTCCTTCTCTCTGTGAAATGGGGCTGAAGATGCCCATTCAAAAGAAAGAAGACACCGTGAGCTTCATAACCATGGGGACAGCGGCCCCCTCATCCCCTTTTCTCTTTGGGAGAGCCCTGCGAGGGTGCAAGAGGACAACACAGACCATGGATTCAGGTTCCACGGGCTCAGTCCGCACGAACTTGAAGGGGTATGGCATTCCCCTGGGGGCAGAAAGTACACTTTCTGGTACTCCTTTCTACTTCGGGTACCAGGCCCTGTGCTGGGACCTGGAGATGAGTCTGACCCTGCCTCAGTCTTCACCCCCATTCGATTTTGGGAAACTGAGGCACAATGATTGGAAGCCCCTTTTGCAAGGTCAGAAAGCTAGAAGGTGTTGGAACTTAAGTTTGAACCCAGACTCTCTGGCTCCAGGGGCCTGCCCCTTTCTGGAGGGAGCAGACATTTGCACTGAACTCGAAGGATGAGAAGGGGGCAAGGAAGTACTCAGGAATGGCAGGAGGAAGATCGTTTCAGGATACAGGAGGAAATGGGATGTCTCTGGAGAGGGGTTTGCTGGGAAGGTGGTTGGGCCTGCAATGCCTGACTGAGAAGCTTGGACTGTGTTCTAGGGGCCCCCAGGGGAACCATGGGAGAAGGATGTGGGTGTGGAAAGCTCCCTTGGGAAACCATGCGGGAGATGGGCAGAAGGTCCGAATGGAGGGAGGTTGTAGGCTGGGAGGTGAGAGAGAAGATTAGAATGATGGGCCAGGGGGAGAGAAGGAAGCCTCACTTGGGGCAGTGGGGCTTTGAATAACCTGGTGGGGGTAACAAATGGAGATTCCAGAATTCTGTTGAGGAACCTGGCTTCCCAGGGTTGAGGAAGAAGCAGCCAGCATTCTGCATTTTTCGTCAGCCTCACAGGCCAGCCGAGTACCTTTCTTGAAAATGTGGCTGTCCTCCTCGGCACTCTATTTTTGACTAACAGAAACCCCCTGAAACAGGCTTCAGCGGAAAAGGCACATACGCACGCAGGTTACACTTAGCTCCAAGGAACACAAAATTTGGCTGACAACAGGTTAAGCAGACAAATTTATTTCTCCCCTTTCACAAGACACTCAAAAGAGGTATGGGGCTGCTGGCCTTGGTTGGCAACATCAGGGCCTAGATCCCTGAGACCCTCCTGTGTGTGCCCTGGTCGCCTTTAGATGACTCTTCAGCTGCAACCCCTGCATCTTCCTTTTAAGGCAGGAAGACGGGGGCAAGCAGGGTGGCAGTCATACATCTGTTCTGCTCATCGGGAAAAGCAAGACATTTCCCAGAAACTCTGCGTCAGCTAAGAGTTATTTTTGGCCACGTGAAATAGAAACAGAAGTGATAGAAACTCCTACTTTTCCCATCAAAAAGTCCAGAAGTCAGCCCACAGGTCCACGTGTCATCACCAACTGGCATCCTTCCATCTTTGCTCTGCCGTCCTCGGCATGTGGCAGCCATCCTCATGGCTGCCTTGTGGTCCAAAAAGGCTGCTGGAGCTCCAGCTTTTTTGGACTGGTTTTGCTCACTGTATATGTGTGTTGCAGGTTGGCCAAGGAGCTCTGTTCATCGTGATTGCTCAGGGAAGCATGCTGCTAGAGCAGCTACTGTTCCCTGTGGCAGAGAGCAAGAGCCTGGCGATTAAACAGTCCATCCTGGAAGGGCTGTGTCCCAGCCCCTTGGCCAGAACTAGTTGCATGACTCCAGCCAGCCAGTAGAGCTCAGTGATCTGCGATCCTGCCGCGTGCGCAAGAGGCAGAGGGTTGCAAACGTGGGCGGAAGGCAATAGTGGTTCTCCTTATGTAAACATTGGTGGCACATCACATTCACCTCACAAGACACAGAGGACAGGGATGGCTTTGCCAGGGCTGGTTCAGCAGCCTCGTGGACAGGTGTCTCTGTGACTCCCTTCGTGGCCCTAGTTGGCTGCCAAAGCTGCAGACACCACGTTCTCCCTCAGTAGCACCCAAAGACTGGCCTGAATAGGGTGGTGTTCACCCGTGGAGGTGCCTTTTTTATCAGGAATTTCCCTTCTTTTAAACTCCCCACAGATGGCATGTCGGCTCCCACGGGCCAGAGTTGGGGCCCGAGGCCACTCGGAACCACAGGGAAGGCTGAGAAAGCAAATAGTGGGAGGTTTTAGCTTCTGTTGTGGGAGGGGCTCTGTCTGCCTGGAAGGAGCAGCAGAAACGGCTTTCGGGTAGACCCACCATCTGGGTCCTTCCAACAAGGGCCCCTCGTGCAGGGTTTCGTTGCGGGAGTCACGGAACATTCCGGTTACTTTCAGCAGGAAGGGATTAAAGGCAGACAAGTAGAGGCTTGGCGAGTTTGTACAAGGGCCAGCGGAACAAGACTGACCCTGCAGAACTGACCTGCCAGGGGAGCTGCCACCACCTCCAAAATGAGGACAGTGGGGAGAGATCATCGTGGGACCTGTGGACACCCCAGAACACTACACCCGAGCTGCCACCCAAGGGCAGGAAGCCACTCGGCCCTCACCAAGCTAGTGACTGGGCGCTGGGAGACTGAGCCAGCCACCACCTCTACCCTAGTCACCTCTCTGTGTGTGGGAAAACAGGGGTCTCCAACGTCAGCCACGCAGCCCCGAGCGGCAGGAAGTTGCCCCTGCCTCTTTCCTGCTTTCTGCTGTCTTCCATCATGTGTCCTGACCTATAGCTGCAAAGGGGTCTGGGAAATGTAGTTTTCGCCTTCCAGCCTCTGCCTGACAGGAAGGCACACGCTAGCCTGTGAAAGGGACTCCCAGCCTCTGCAGCACTCATGTGCTTTGTCCCCTCCCTGTCCTTCCCCATGGCCTGTGGCCAGCACTATCGGCTGTGACTGCACTGCCGTCTGCCTCAGTTTCCCTCTTTGTTCATTGGGGCTGCCTTCCAGGACAGCCTCACAGCTCGGATCTGGAAACCCTGAATCTGCAGCCCCTCACTCTCTTCTTTTCCTCTCTTCTCCCAAGGATGTCAGTGGGAGTGACTCCTGCACCTCTGAGGAGGAACCAACCTTTGACCCCGGCTATGAACCCGACTGGGCTGTCATCAGCACCGTGCGGCCACAGTCCCGCCATTCAGAGCCCACTAGAGGTAGGCTGAGCCGGTGCCCCTGAGACGTGTCCTGCCCTCAGTGGTCATGGCTCCACAGGCTTTGCTGGCCACGGTCACGATGGCCGTCCATCGCTGGCCTCCAGTCTGAGGAGAGTGGATCGGGGTGCAACACCGTCCCCAGCCCAGGTCCAGCCTGGCAGGGTCTCCAGGGTTCGCCGCCTTGCTCGTCTCACCGGGCTCCTGGATTGGTTGTGGGCATCTCCACGTGGTTCCTGCCTGTGAAGGTGTCCAGGCTGTGGGGGTGACCGTGCAGGGTGAGAGGGTGATGTGGACTGTCCTGGAGTCCTACAGGGTGCTGGGGGCACTAGAGGAGGCATCCGGCCCCTCTGGGGTGTGGAGAAGCCTTCCAGGAGGAGGTGATGCCAGCCCCTGGCTCTGGGGGACACCTGGGAGTTTTCTCTCTCACAGAGAGACCAGCTGTGCAAGGCCAGAGGCACAGGGCCCTGAGTGTGTTTAGGACACTCGAGTGTGGGGTCTGGAGTGAAGAAAGGGCTGGAGATGAGATGCACAGGGGGCAGGAGATAGACCTGAGGGGCCTGCCACCAGGTTGAGGGACATGGTCTTCACGCTGAGGGCCACAGGGAGCCAAGGGAGATTTTAGAGCAAGTCAGTTGTGTTTCCAAGGAGACGTGAGGAGACCCAGGGCTCCCAGACGGCTCTCAGCGGACATCTGTGCTGCCCATGACTCCCCACACCTGCTCCCGACACTGTGCTGTTCCCTAGGTGCAGAGCCCAGTTCCCCCCGGGGCTCCTGGGCCTTCTCAGTGAGTCTCGGGGAGCTCAAGTCCATCCGCCGGTCCAAGCCGGGCCTCAGCTGGGCCTACCTGGTCCTGGTGACCCAGGCCGGAGGCTCCCTGCCCGCCCTCCACTTCCACCGAGGGGGGACCCGCGCCCTTCTCCGTGTCCTCAGTCGCTACCTGCTGTTGGCCAGGTGAGCCTTTTCCCAGGACTGGGCCTTTGTGGCAGGTCCTGGCCCCTCAGGGCTGTGAAACAGACTGATTTAAAGGCAGAAGAAGGGGGGCGCCTGGGTGGCTCAGTCGGTTAAGCGTCTGCCTTCAGCTCAGGTCATGATCCCAGGGTCCTGGGATCGAGCCCCACGTCGGGCTCCCTGCTCAGCGGGAAGCCTGCTTCTCCCTCTCCCTCTGCCGCTCCCTTTGCTTGTTCTGTCAAATGAATAAATAAAATCTTTTAAATAAATAAATAAATAAATAAATGCAGACTAAGGGAATCAGCTGGCACGTGTAACTGCAAAGCCAAGGAGTGGTTTGATTTCAGGCAGGACCTGGGTCCCGAAACGTTAGGAAGAACTGCTCTTTTTCCCTTTGAGTTGGTGTCGTTCTCTGGGGGTCCCTGCAGACATGACCCCCCCGTGACCAAAGCAGCTCCTTCCCCAACAGCATCCCAGAGCCGCCTCTCTCTGGCCTGTCCCTGAATCAGTCACCCTCTGAGGCGCAAGGCCCTCGGCCCTCAGTGGCCAACCCTGGGTTCTGTGTCCATCCCTGGGGTCCAGCTGTGGTCAGGCCCTAGGTGAGGGATTCCCCAGGGGCAGTTGGACACTGAGGGGGAGAGGACACGTGGGGCTCTCTGCCTGGGTGTCACCACATGGCCCCCCTCCCCAGCTCCCCGCAGGACTCCCGCCTCTACCTCGTCTTCCCCCATGACTCCTCAGCCCTCTCCAGCTCCTTCCACCACCTCCAGCTCTTTGACCAGGACAGCTCCAACGTGGTGTCTGTGAGTGTCCCAGTGCCCAGCCTGGCCCCTGTGGGCAGGGAGGGTGGACCGTAGTGGGCGAGGCAGGATGGGGTGGGGCCGTAACCTCCCCCTTGGCCCTGTCCACAGCGCTTTCTCCAGGACCCCTACTCCACCACCTTCAGCAGCTTCTCCCGTGTGACCAACTTCTTCCGGGGAGCCCTGCAGCCACACCCAGAGGGGGCCTCCCCCGACCTTCCTCCACCCCCTGATGATGAGCCAGAGCCTGGGTTTGAGGTCATTTCCTGTGTGAGTATCAGGTGGACCCTGGTATCTTCTGGCTGTCACCTGGGCAGGTGACTGTAATTCCCTGGGCCTCCTTTTCCCCTGTAACAGGGTGACACAGCACCCTAATCATCAGATCACATGAGGAGTGACTTCAAGGAGAGTGCTTGGAGCCTGTGTACCTATTGCCTGTTATTATGGGGGTGGGGGGTGCTTCCTGACACAGAGGTGACTTTGGCGCTGAGCCGGGGAAGGGGATGCTTCCCGCCCTGCACGTTAACTGTCCGTGGAGCTGACAAGCGCTCTGAGCTAACTTGAAGGTGGCCTAGGACAGGGCCGGGGAGGATGTGGGAGGCCCTGAGCTCACCTGCCTTGTGTCACGCAGGTGGAGCTGGGGCCGCGGCCCGCTGTGGAGCGGGCACCTCCAGTCACAGAGGAGGAGTGGGCCCACCATGTGGGCCCCGAGGGCCGCCTGCAGCAGGTCCCCATGCTGAAGGCCCGCATCTTCTCGGGGGTGAGGTGCCGGCGTGTGCTGTGCGGTGGGGGGGACTGGGGTGGGGGGCCTCAGGGGCCCCTCTGAGCCTCTGGCCGCTCTCTCCCCCAGGGTCTGAGCCCTGGCCTGAGGCGCGAAGCTTGGAAGTTCCTCCTGGGGTACCTCAGCTGGGAGGGCTCAGCCGAGGAGCACAAGGCCCACGTGCGCAAGAAAACGTGAGTGAGCGAAGCTCCGGCCGCCCGGCTCCGGCCTCCCACGTCCAACTTGTCCCCCGTCCCAGCACGGTACCTGGCACATCACAGGTGCACAGAAGGGCTCGCTCCCCAGGCGTCTGTCGCGAGCCCGTCACGTGCTGGGCAGCCGCGGTCGCACACGGAGACGGCAGTGAGCAGGCAGCCTCGTCTCCCGTGGGCGTCAGTTTTCATCCCAGCAACATAATGTCGCAGCCGTCGTCACTGCGGTGGGCCTCCTTACCCCGGGGGGCCCGCTTCTCCTCATTCCTGGTACACATTGTGCCCCGGCTGCGTGTCCTGGTCCCCGCCCCGTGCTGTCTGTCCGGCGGGGATGACAGACTTCAAACAAAAGCCCACAGGGAGGTGCCTGGCTGGCTCAGTTAGTAGAGCATGTGATTCTTGATCTTCGGGTCGTGAGTTCGAGCTCCACGTTGGGGGTAGAGATCACTTAAAAAAAACAAAACTTTAAAGAAAAGCTCACAAGGATGTTGTGGGTCTTGAAAGATGTCAGAAAAGGAGCAGCATGGGGACTGTGGCAAGGATGAGTAGGTGGCCTGCTTCGGTGGCCTCATGTCTCCCCTCCCCCTCCCCCTCAGGGATGAGTACTTCCGAATGAAGCTGCAGTGGAAATCCGTGAGCCCCGAGCAGGAGCGAAGGAACTCACTGCTGCACGGTTACCGCAGCCTCATCGGTAGGTTGCAGGGCCAGGGGGTGGGGTGGAGACATGGCAGATAGCACGGAGGGGACAGGGGAAGCCCCTGCCTCCCCAGCAGTAGGGATGACGTCATCTGCAGTGGGGAGATGGGCAGGGAGCAGGGGTGGGAGTAGCCAGGGATGGGGCAGGGGGAGAGGGGGAGCAGGGGAAGGGAGCCAGACTCCTTGGGTTCAAATCTGCCGTCTATTTGCCATCAGATCTTGGCAAGTGATTTTGCCTCCTTGGACCTCAGTTTCCCATCTGTGGATGGGTTAGTAACTGTCAGTTGCTGGGAGGCTGAGTGCCTCATGTGAGGGTGTTCGGAGTGGTGTCTGGACCGACTCACACCTGCCTGGGGTCGGCCGAAGAGAGGAGTGGGGGCTGGTGCCCGTGGCCGGCAGGGAGGGGCCCCCACAGCTTTCTCACTTTCGCATTCTGCGCCCTGTCTTCACAGAGAGAGACGTGAGCCGTACCGATCGGACCAACAAATTCTATGAGGGTCCTGAGAACCCAGGGCTGGGCCTGCTGAATGACATCCTCCTCACCTACTGCATGTACCACTTTGACCTTGGTGCGACACCAGCCCGGGGAGGGGCTGGGGGCCAGGCCTTCCCTTGGGGGGTGGCTGGGGGCCTGGGCTGGGCCCTGACCTCCTGTCCGCCCCCAACCCCAGGCTACGTCCAGGGCATGAGTGACCTTCTCTCCCCGATCCTCTACGTCATTCAGAACGAGGTGGACGCCTTCTGGTGTTTCTGTGGCTTCATGGAGCTCGTGGTGAGGCCCACGGCAGGCGTGGGAGACAAGCCCCCTCAAAGGATGGGGGTCTGGTTCCTCACGTGGCCCTGCCTCCCACAGCACGGGAACTTCGAGGAGAGTCAGGAGACAATGAAGCGGCAGCTCGGACAACTCCTGCTCCTCCTGAGGGTGCTGGACCCACCGCTCTGTGACTTCCTGGGTGAGTGTCTCCGCGGGCGGGCGAGGGGGCGTGGGGCCACAGGCCCCGCCACAGAGTCTCTGGAAGTGGCCGCTGACGGGCTCCAGGACGTTGGGTCCTGATCCAGACGAGGGAAATATCCCCGCAAAAGCCGGAACCCAAAATTTACATGTAAAAGCAGGATTGCGGTTTGGAGCGAAACCCCAGCGAGCGCAGCTGTGAGCGCACGCCTGCGCACCCTGCCCGCCCCCCAGGCTGGCTCCTTCAGGCCCCCCTCAACCCCATACTTTGCAGATGAGGGGCCTGGGGTCTGGGCGTGCCACTTCCAGGGGCGCTTGGACACGAGCTGCCCGACTGGCGATCTGGCTGTCTGAAGTATGCACGAGAACAGATTTAACCTGATCTGTGGGACGTTGCAGGCATTTGCAGTTTTTCTTCATGTTGCATATCGTCTGGATAATTTCTTTAGGCTAAATTCCAAGAAGTGGCATTGATTGTATTTGGGGCAGTAGATCTTTTTACAGCTTTTGAAATGTTTGTTCCCATCATTGCTTTCCTGGAAATTCTTACCAGCTTATGTTTCTGCTAGCCGAGTCCGTGAGTGTCCATTTTCACACCTCCTCATGCCTCCACCAGCATTGGGTATTGAGAGATTTTATTTTTTCCCCGAGTGTCCAGCATCCCTTCTATGTGACGGTGGGACACGGGATTAACTCACTTCATCTGGAATCTGGAAGGCAGGATGGGAAGGGTTCCTGTTGACACAGAGCATTCGTGGCTCAGCTCTGAAGCCTTCTCATGCTGGGCATACGTTACTTGCCTAGACTGGTAGAGATTCTCAGAGCCAAGGATAACTTCTTAGAAGCTCAGTCTGACCAGCCTGCACGCTATGAATTAGGATGGGATTGGAATGGATTTTGAGCTTGTTCTTTGCTGAGCACCCCTCCCTCCCACCACTGTCTTCCTCCAGACTCCCAGGACTCTGGCTCTCTCTGCTTCTGCTTCCGGTGGCTGCTCATCTGGTTCAAGAGGGAATTCCCCTTCCCAGATGTCCTTCGGCTATGGGAGGTGGGCCCGCCAGTTTGGGTGGGAGGGCAGAGAGGAAAGAGAAATCAGTCAGCTGTCCCAGGCTGGGAGGTTGGTGGGAAGTGGGCAGGGGATAGGGCAGAGCTGGGTGGGACTTCCGGCAGAAGCTGGGCCATGACTTCTCGCTCCGGCTCTCCCAGGTGCTGTGGACAGGGCTCCCTGGTCCCAATCTGCACCTGTTGGTGGCCTGTGCCATTCTGGATATGGAGCGTGACACCCTCATGCTTTCTGGCTTCGGCTCCAATGAGATCCTCAAGGTGAGGCCCTGGCTCCTTCCCAGTCCTCCCCCCTCCCTGCGCATCCTGTCCTCTGTAATTGGAGACACATCAGCTGGGGTGTGAACTCCGTGGAGGCTGGCACTCTGCCTGTGCCACAGTGCCTTGGGGTAGTAGGTACTCAAAATAGGATTATTGAAAGTATGGTTGGCTAAGCGGTGGGTGAGCACCATGGCCATGAGACCCGGCCTTTTTCTCCTACTGCATCCCATCCCTGGCTCCCAGCAGTGCCCCCAGAGTGTGGCCAGCACATGAGGGGGACCTGCCCCTTTCCCAGTACATTAATGGGAGGCAGGGCCATGGGGGGAACCCAGTGTCCTTTCCCTTCGTTGCATCCTGCCTGTGGCAAGCCACTGGAGAGGGCATGACATCCCCTGCCCCCCAGCCCGGGCTCCACCCAGTCTGTCTTTCCTCCATTGTATCCCCAGCACGAGGCACAGAGTGGGCGCTCGGGCGGTGGTGGTTGAGTGCTGGCAGGCAGGCAGGCAGGCCTGACCCACCCCCTCCCACAGCACATCAACGAGCTGACCATGAAGCTGAGCGTGGAGGACGTGCTGACGCGGGCTGAGGCCCTCTACCGGCAGCTGACCGCCTGCCCGGTGAGTCCCGACCTCTCCCAACAGCCTTCCCCACCCAACCCCCCCCCACCTCCGGGGGGAAAACCGCTGACTTCTCGCCTCAACCCCGCACCCCTCCAGGAGCTGCCCCACAACGTGCAGGAGGTCTTGGGTCTGGTGCCCCCCGCAGAGCCCCAAAGTCCCTCGCCCCCTACCTCTCCACTGCCTCTCTCGCCCACCCGGGCCCCGCCGGCCCCACCGCCCCCCGAGGACACAGCCCCGCAGCCGGACAGCAGCCTGGAGATCCTGCCAGAGGAGGAGGAGGAGGAAGAGGAAAGCGCAGAATCCTAACCCCCCTGGGCCGGTGGGCCCGCCCAGCACAGGCACTTTATCCGGCTCCCAGAGGCTGGGGAGGAAGGGTGTGGACAGGGCGGGCCTTCCCGCCGTGCCTCCCGTGCCCTCCCAATGAGCTGATTTCCTTAAACGGACACTTCTCGTGTCCAGTTGTCCTCGTGTAGGTGGAGGAAGGAGGCTGCCACCTTGGCATGGACCCAGATGGGGAGGGGGTGGTGGCTCGGGGGTCCCTTCTGGCCAAGCTGCAGAGCCGACATCTGACCACGTGATCCTGATCCAGCCAATGAGACGTAAGAAAAGGCCCCTTGTGGGCTCGTGGAGGTAGGGCTCTGTCCCCCGCCTGGATCTGGGGCTTTTGGAGGAGGATGGGGTGCGGGGGTATGGCCACCACCAGTAGCTGTGCGGGGACACATCCCGGACATAACCGAGATGGAAGGGCCTGCAGAGCTGTTCAGACGCTCTGGGGACTCTGCTTACCAGCTTCTTGTTACGTGAAAAAAAAAATAAACTCGTGTTTAACCCACTGTCCGTCGTGCTGTTACTGGCATCAGGACTCTTATCTGTTTCGTGACAGCCGGAGTGGACACTGTGATTACCATTTCCCAGTGGCGCAAAGCAGTGTCGGTCCTGTTCCCCCCACCCCCAGCGGAGCCCCACCACCCAGGGAAGAGGAGGACAGCTTCTGGGGGCTCCAGAATAGGCGCAGCCGCTTCTACCGCTAAGGCTAATGGCTTTGCTCCACACAACGGGGGAAGCGACTGAACCCAGGGAGAGGGCAGGACCACACGGCTTTTTCTGAAAATACTTTTAATGCTCGGGGCTCTTGTGGGTGGTGTGCTGAGCGGTTACCCCTTGTGCAGACGGGGAGGGGGTGGCATCAGCCTTTTCGAACTCGCAGCGGGGACGGCTGGGCACCAGGCGCACAACCCCATCCTCGGTGTCGCTGTCCACCAGCCTGTGCCCCTCTCGGCTGTTGATCAACACCGCCGCACGCAGCGCCGACTTGACAGCGGTCTCCACCCAGCCGTGCGGGTAGGCCGTGTGCTCCCCCGCGAAGTAGATGCGGCCGTAGGGGACCGCCCAGTCGTAGTCCGGCCCCTCTTCCTTGTCTTCACGCCAGAGCAGCGGCGGCTGCACCACGAAGCCGCCCTGGCTATGCGCGTCCTCGGCCCAGCGTTTGACGATGCCGCTGCCGTCCCACAGCCGGTACACGGTGGGCCCGTGCAGCGCCGCCACGTCGTCGAGCGCCACGCGCATCGCGTCTTCCGGGCTCAGGCCGGCGAACGAGGCCGCCGCGTCCGACCACGTGTACGAGGCTAGCAGCAGCGCGCCCTCGCCCGGCGGCGGGTAGAATATCACGCGCGACGGGCGGGCGGTGCTCGAGTGGCCGCCCTCGATGTGCTCGTCGTGCCAGAAGGGCCGGCGGAAGCTCAGGAACACCTTGGTGGCCGGCACGTAGTGCAGCGCGCGCAGCGCCTCCTGCCGCCTGCGCGACAGCGGCGGCGAGAAGGTAATGCGCTGCAGCGCCGGCCCGCTCGCCGTCAGCAGCACCACGTCGGCGGTCATGGCCTTCAGACTCCGGGCCCTGCGCGAGCTGGCGATGTGCACGCGCACATCTTGCGTCCCCTGCGTTATCGCCACGACGGGCGCGTGCAGCAGCACCGGCCCGGACAGCGAGCTCAGCAGCGCGCGCGGCAGCAGGTCCCAGCCGCCCACGATGCGGCTGTACCTGCGGGCGGGGCGGGAGCGTGATGCCGGAGCTCGGGCACTGCCCCTCCTCGTCGGCTCCTCCCCGCGGGCCCCATCCCGGCGCACTCCCGGGTCCGGCTTCTAGTTTTCGCCTGCCGGGTCCCTTCTTGTCCCGCCCCTTCCCGCAGGCCCCGCCCACTCCCTTACCGGCCCCGTCACCTGCCGGCTCCTCGCTGACCCCGCCCACCCGTCTACCCGGCCCTCGCCAGTCCCCGACGTCCCCCGAGGACCAGGGAGCAGAGAAGTGTCTGACCCGAGCACCGCCCCTCTTCTCCTCTGGGCCACGCCTTTCTCCGGGAACCTTTCCTACCCAGTTCCGCCCGAGGACCCGGGATGAGGAGGCCAGTGTGGCCAGACACGGGAGCCCCTTCTCATCTTCCCATCAGCCCGGCCTCACCCAACGCCGACGGCCCCGCCCACCCCGTTACTCGAGCGCCGGGGCCCTCGTCGGCCCCGCCCCTGCCAGCGGGCCCCGCCCCTCACCGGAGCCGGTCGCTGAGGCAGCTGTGGGCCCTTAGGGCCTCGGCGAAGCTGAGATAGAAGAAGCCGTCCTTGGACATCACGTCTCCCAGGAGCCTCACGGCGGGCTGGCTCAGGTTCCCCTCCCCGAGGAGGTATTCCTGCAGGACGGGCGCACGCCCGGGTCAGGACCCAAGCCGGCTGCACCTCCGGCTCTGTCCCCACCCCCACGGGGGTCCCTCCCAGGCTGAGCCACTTGGTTCCGTGACATGACCGTGAACTTAGTACGGTTCTCTGAAGCTTGGCGATCCAGTGCCCCCTTTTGTGACAGATGAGGGAAGCAAGCCCAGGGAGGGAGCCGTGGGCTGCCCTGGGGTGAGGCAGGGGGTCCACGGCAGGCCTGGAGTCCAGGATTTCCGCCTTCTGATCCAGGGCTACTGCCCCACGGGCACCCTCCTTGTTCAGGTTTCTCAGCGACGCTGAGGCCCCCACTCACCAGGAGCGTGTACCTTTCAAACTTCTTCATTGCCTTTCTGCAGCCCAGTGTCTTGAGATCTTTGAGGGCCTGTGGTGGAACAAGGGGACAACGCTGAGCTCCAGGGGCAGGACTGCAGAGGCCAGACTTGGAGTGCAAAGCTGGGGTCTCTGCCTGCACCTGCCCATGGCCAGCCATTTGCCACTCTTGTTCAAGCCGCCAGGCCTTTGCCCATGCTGTGCCCTTGGCCTTGCCCTCCACTGCAATTCACTGTCGCCACTCTGTAAAGTCTCTCCAATTCGTTACGGCTCCTCCAGCCCCAGCCTCAGCCCACACTGACAGTGTCACGCTCATCCCCATTGGGCATGGTTTGGTCTGCATCTGTCCTAGCCTGTGAGTCAATGCTGTATCCTGCTGGTGCTTAGTGATTGTCACCCGGATCCCTGTGGGCACAGACAGAACTGGTTCTTCCCCTGCCCAAAGCCCTGCCGTGGCTCCCCAGTGCCTGGAGCCGCAGAGCTGCACCCTCAGCCAGCCCCTTGGTCACCATCTCTTAGGGAAGCTCCAGTTCTGCAGCCCTATGTACAGTGCCCAGCACCCCCCGCCCCCATCTGCACTGGTTCCCCTGCTTCATCTCTGCCTGAAACACGAGTAGCCACCCTTTACCGTGCTAGTCAAGTCCCTTCCCTTCCTGACAGCCCCGTCTCACTTTAGCCCTCTTCGCTGTCCACCTGGCTTCTCCCTTGAGGGCAGGGAACTCCCCAAAGGATGTGCCCCTTCACTCACTCACTCATCATTCACCTCGAGTCTCCCTAGGCTCCCTGAACTGGACAGTGCCAGGGCATAGAAATGGCCTGGACTTGGTGCCCACCCTTGTCCCAGAGGGGAGATAAACAATTAGGAGCTCCCAGAGGAGGTCAAGGCCTGCTCTTCCCTGAGGGCACCAAGGAAGGCTTCCTGGAGGAGGGGGCATTGGAGCTGGTTCTTGGGGGATGAGCAGGGTTCTCTGGGTGAGAAAGGGAAAAGGCCTTTCAGGCAGGGCGGGAAGCAAGAGCAAGCAAGGGCGTGGGTGCAGGATGGTGCAGGAGCACAGTGGGTATGAAGGAGTACGGAGCTGGGGTGTTAAGGCCACCATGAGGGCTTTGAGGGGTAACAAAAATTTCTTGGAGGAGAGAAGATGAGGCTGGGGGTGTGAGAGAGACCAGACCATTCAGGGCTTGAACCTGAGGCTAAGGTGCTGGGGAGCCATAGGGGGCTGTGAGCAGGGGAGGAGCAGGGTGAAGGTCCAGGGTAAAGGATGAAACCTGAGCTGGAGCGGGGGCTGTGGGGACCGAGAGCTGGGAACAGTGCAAGCCATCAGCGGACAGGAAGGATGGGGCAGGGGGGCACTGATGGTGGAAGGGAGAGGGAGGGAGCTAGGATGGCACCTGGGGGTCTGTCTGCCTGTGACTGGGGTGGGGGGTGATGGCGCCATTATGAGAGGGGAGAACGTGGGAATATGAGTGGGGTTAGGGAACGATGCTGAGCTCAGTGGGAGCTGGCGGGTCCCGGCCAGGGTGGGCACAGACAGAAGGCTGGGTCTCCAGAGATGGATGGGGAAGACATCAGCCTGCAGGTCAAAGTTTACGCCAAAGATGTAGAAGGTGAGGCTGTCCGGAGTGTGTGTGTGTGTGTGTGTGTGTGTGTGTGTGTGTGTGTGTGTGTGTGAAGTTTACGCCAAAGATGTAGAAGGTGAGGCTGTCGTGTGTGTGTGTGTGTGTGTGTGTAGGGGATCAGAGACCAAAGGCTGATGGAGCTCTGGGGATGAGCAGCATTTATGGGAAACCACAGATGGAAGAGCCAGCGACGGCAGACTGCAGATGGGAGGAATAAGAGAGACAAGCAGCCAGGCACGGAGGAGGCTGGGCAGAGGGCAGAGCGCAGAGGGGAGTAGGGGACGGCTGCCTACCCGGTTGAGAGCCATCTGGTAGATTTCTTCGGGCGAGTGGCCCTTCTCCCTGGGGCGCAGTTTGTAGCCCAGCTTCTCAGGCATCTTCTCCACCACGTAGTTCCGCAGCTTCAGGTTGTTCACTTCTATCCACGTGTTCTCATCGTACTGAGTGAATTTGGTCAGGTTGAGCCCCAGGCTCTTGCAGAGCTCGTGGAGGATCCTGAAGGAGCCGGAAAGGCTGGTGAGGATCAGGCATGGCGTGTGTGTCTGTATGTGTGTGTGGAGGGGGGGTCAGGGCCCCTCTCCGGGGGCTTGGGGATGGGCATGAGGCTGCAGTGGGGCTAGAGTCGGGGTCATGGGTGCTGGGGCCTGGGATGAAATGGGAACAAGGCTCAAGGCTGGAAGGCTGAAGGTGTAGCGGTTTGGGATTGTGTTTGGAGCGGGAGCTGGCTTTCACTGGGGCTGAAGTGGGACTGGGGACAGAGTCTGGGTTGGGTGGGGGCTTGTCATGGGGAAGGGACAGGGTTGGGGTCTGGCGCTCTGGCTGGACGTGGTGGGGCTGGAGCTGGGAGATCTTGAAATTAGATCAGGACAGAGGGGGAGGTGGAGTCTTGACGCAACTTGATTGGGGTTTTGGGTTTGGGGTCAGAGTTGAAGTTCAGCCTGGCACTGGAGTGGGGATGGAGTTGGGGATCTGGCTGAGTCTGAGCATAGCCATGGGACTGGGGGTGGCCTCGGTGCCCGCCTGGCTGCCTGGCCAGGCCTCACCTGTGCGAGCTGGGCATGCGCATGGCTCCCAGCTCCCCAATCCAGCCCGTCTTCCGGTCCCGGTAGGTGAAGATGCGGCCCCCGATCCTGTTGTCTGCCTCCAGGATGGTGACCTGAGGGATGGGGGGGGGGACAGCAAGCAGGGCCCTTCAGCTCCTCCCACTGACCCCCCCACCCCCAGCCTCCCATCCCCACGGCAGCAGAGACCTCAACTAGAGAAGGAGCCCCTTCTTTATGGACAAGTGAGAGGAGCTGAACAAATGTCATAGCAAACACTTACAATATGACACTCTCCAGACTGCAGCAGGAAGACGGCAAGCCAAATTGCAAAGGGACTTCCCAGCCCGGAAAGTGGCGAGATTTCTTGCAGGCACAGAGGTCCTGGCCCAGCCCATTCTCATTTTTGGATTTCAGTGACAGAGGCAGTGGTTAGACCTCAGGGGGCACTTCTCCTTGAGTGGAATTTCCATCTCCACCAACACAAATTCCCCCCAGGAGGTTGGAGGACATTCAGAGGGAATTCCCTCAGGAATGAGAGAGAGCAGGACAGGGAAATCAAAGGCCTCTCAGCCTCCCTCTGGGTTTCACTCCCCAGACCAAGCAGCAAAGCACATCTCTTCTCCCCACTTCCTACCAGCCCCTTAACCGGGATGTAGCCAGGCCCCTATACCCAGGACTCCCAGCCTGCTGCAGGAAAGACTCAAGGTAGATGACAAGCGGCACTTCTCACCTTGTGTCCCGCATCACTGAGCACCTTGGCAGCTACCAGCCCAGCTGCACCAGCACCAACCACAATCACCCTCTGAGGCTTCGAGGTCCGATTGAGCCCCAAGGTCACAACCTTGAGCAGCACCTCGTAGTCAGGATCATGCATACATTTTTCAAAGGGATCCTGGCTGTGGGAAGTCTTCCAATCCAGGGAGGCCACCAGGCTGAGGAAGATGGAGACCAGGACGAGGAGGTACCGGGCTGGAGGGAGGAGGGACGGGGTCAGCAGGCAGGTCCGTAGGTACGTGTGGGGAGAAAATTGGGCTCCGTACCCCCTGTCCCCGTGGCCCCTTGCTTACTTACCTAATGAGGCCATAACTCTCGGTGGGAGATGGTGTCTAGTTTGGAGGGGAGGCAAGGGTCACTGTGACAGGGGCCTGGCCGCCCCTACGGCCTCATCCCTCCATCTATCCCATCTAGCTGTCTCCTGTTCTGTGCTCACCTATCTGCTCTTCGGTACCCCTCCCTGCACTCCTTTCTCTTCTCTCTTCCCCTCTCCTCTGCCCTCCCTGTCCCCAAGTGTCTGTTTCTGGGGGTCCCAGTCTCTGCAGCCTCCTCTCTACCTTGGCTCTCCGTGGACAGCAGCAGCACCTCTGTCCTCTGTCGCTCCCACTGGTCTGCCCCGTCCCCCCTCGCCTGTCCTTAAACCAGCTGAGCCCCGCCCTCCCCTCCCTCTGGGAAATCTGTGGCGGGGAAATGAAACTACTTTCCTGGGTTGTAGGGTCAGGTGCTCAGAGTTTAGCTGAGGCTGGATGGAGGGAGTGGGTGGTGGGGAAGGGGGGCTGAGAGGAAACAAATCAGTCTACTTTCTTCCTCTTGCCCCAAATAGTTCTGGGGCGGTTAGAAGACCGGAAATAAATGCTCAGGTAACCATGCTAAGGGGGCCTGGTCTCGGGGTCCCTGTGTCTGCCCTTGGGGTTGCATGTTCCCTGTGACGGCCTCCGAGTCCTCCTCTGTGTCAGCTGTCGCTGTGCCCTGAAGGGCCCTTGCTGGCTCCACTCCCCTCCCTCATGGCTGCTCTGAGCCTCAGTCTCTGAGGCCAGCCTGCCGCGGTCCTGAGCCCGGTGCCTGCCTCCATGGTTCTGGTCTGCAGCTGTCAAGTGGGGGCCATTAAAATGTGGGGAGGATAAGGCACTGAGTCCAGGTCAGGCCCTGTGAACAAGCACCTGGGTCAATACTACAACTTGCTCCTTAGGAAATGCCCGCTGCTACCACCGTGGGGGGTACTGGGAGGGGCTCAAGGAGTGACCCCCTGCTCCCCAGCCCTGCATAAGGAGCAGCCCTGGATGTGTGCTCATCCATCCCATCCCTGCACTGAGATGCTCAGCTGTGGTGCTCAGCTCAGGCTAGGGTGCCGGGGGGCACCTCAGCCAAAAGGCCGCAGGAGCTTCTGCCTCTTTGCCTCTGGCCTTAGCCTTCACCACCCCTATATGTGGGCTGCTTTTTTCCTGAGGTCAGGCAGTGAGAAGAACAAGATGACCGGGCTCCAAGGAGTCTCTCCACTTGTGGCAGCAAGGGTCCCTCGGCTTTTGGGGCTTTAGCCAAGGGCACATGTGGTAGGTCCCCTGAAGTGGGTGGAGGTAGAAGACACAACTTCGGAGATTTTTCCTGGGGCGGGGGCAGAGGGCACCAGGCAGCTGGTGAGGAGTAAGGCCAGAAGCAGCAGATCCTCTGCAGCAACAAGATGGGAAAATCCGAAAGTGTACATCAAAGAGGGATGTGGTTTGATGGAGGATGGGGGGGCAGGAGGGGGGCATGAGTCAGAAAACATATGATGCGGGGGCCTGGGAGGAGCAGCCAAGAAGGAAACACAATCCGCTGGACAGAGCCTTGAGCCTCGAGACCGAATGCCAAGAAAGCGAAGGGCACAAGTCAGCACAAACGGCAGAGACCGTCCCCACGGTGAGGACCCACTAAGGTGGTCCTGGGCTCAGTGCTTTGCGCTCACTGTGGGCCTCACAGCGTTGCACTTGGCAGAGGAGGGATCTGAGAGATGGAGAGGGGGCAGGCAGGGGAAGACCCCCAGGACTTGCCCAAGGCCTCCGAGTGGGCAGGCCTTTCCCGGGCCGCCCCTGCCTGCTTCATTCCCGGTGACGCGGGGCATCTGAGCACCACCATGCTTGACTATTCACAGTAGCTGCACAAGCTCATGGCATGATCGCTCCTCTAACCCCAGGGACCTTGTTGGAGGGGAACCCGGCCCGCCGAGGGCAAGGCTCATGCCCTGGGTCCCACAATGGGGAATGACAGAGCCGGGGGTCCTGCTGGCCCCCGGCGAGAGGCCCATCTGCTCTACTTCCTCAAGGCAATGTCCGCACGGAGAAAGCGAGCAGCCGTACCATGGAAACAGAAAGGGGTGGAGGCAGCAGAGCCATGAACTCCTGCACTTGTCTAGGCAAGAGTGTTGGTCCCCAAAACAGCTTGGGGGGCCCTGCTGGGGTCCCTGAGCCGACCCCCCTCGTTTCTCTCCCACACAGGATTTCTGTTCAAAGCCCCCCTGGCTCCGGGCACACCCCTGGCTCGCCTCCTGGACTCTAAGTGAAATGCCAACCTCAAGGGGTCAGCAGGGCAGGGAGAGGGAGGGAGAGGAACCCAACTCATGAGGTGACCCAGGGTTGGGAGCCAAGAGCGCCTGAGAGTAGGGATCCTGTTAGGGCAGGGCTCCCTATGAAATGCCTACGGGTGCTATTTACTACCACGTCCCAGATACTTCATACGTTTTACTTCATTTACTCCAGTAAGGATTCTGACAAGGTGGGCTTAGCTGTGCCCTTTTTACAGTGGAGAAAACTGAGGTCCAGAGAGGTCACCAGCTGCCCATGTTCTGAAACGCTTGTTCGTCAGCAGCAAGCTCAGGCTCGTGAACTAGGGAGGGGGCCAGGCCGGGGTCTCTCTGCCTCATCACCGTTGACATCTGGGGCCATCTTTGTGGGAGTCATCCTGTGCATTGTAGGATGTTGAACAGCCTCACTGGCCTTTACCCACTAGATGCCAGTAGCATTTGTCCCTCGAGCTGTGACCACCACAAATGTCTTCAGACATTGTTAATCATTCCCAGGGAAAGGGGAGGCAAAATCACCCTAAGAACCACCAGGCTAGGCTCAGGTTGATGTTTAATGCAAGTCCCACAAGCAGCCAGCTATGGTCCAGGACAGAGACCTGGGTACAGCTGGCAGGACAAGAAATACTGGGGGCCACACTGTTGTGCGGGGGACAGGGCTCAAGCTTTACCATATTATTCTCTCTGAGGCAGTTCAAAGACTGAGTGGTCGCTACTAAAACCTTCCCCGAGTGTCTGAGGGGGTAAGGCCTGCCCAGGGGATGCCCAGGGCCCCAGGTGGAAGTCAGGGGTCCAGACCTGGATCAGGGAGAGGCTCAGAGAGCAGAGGACAGACTTACCTGAGGCCCTTAATCTATGGCCTGACTCCTGGACAGAGTCCCCCTTCCCGCAGAGCCCTCCTGCCCCTCCTTCCCCTTTCCAGAACCCCTGGGCCCCATTGGGGGGCACTCACAGCATGGCTGGCTCTGGGGGGCTCTCTCAGCGCCCATGGCCTTTCTGGTTAGCCCGGGACAGAAGTCATCGTCGGGCGTGTACGGAAACGGGGTCAATGGTAGTAGCTTTGTCCTGATTCCCGTTAGACCAAAGATGCCAGGGTCCTGGTGAAGTCAGAGCAATTGGGAGGCTGTGGAGGGCAGGTCCTCCCTGCTCAAAAGCTTTTTATTATGGAAATTTCAAACATATATAAAAACAGAGAGACTGGGATGATGAACCCAAGTGCATCCATGGCCTCCTAGCCCATCTTGTTTCATTTACATTTTCTCCCTCCCCCACTGCATTATTTTACAGCAAATCCCAGACATCTTGTTATTTTGTAGGTAGATACTTTAGGATGTTTCTCTAAAACAGAGGTCTACAAACATTTTCTGTAAATATTTGGGGCTTTGGGGGCCACACTGTCTCCATCTTGCCTACTCAACTCTGCCCTCCACGTAGCCACAACATGTATAATGAATTGGCGTGGCTGTGTTCCAATAAAACTTTATTTACAAAAACAGGAAGTGGGACTGTAGTTTGCCAACCAACTGCTTTAAAAAAGATTAGAACTTACTTGCTTTAAAAAAAAAAAAACCTACAATACCATTATTGCATTTAAAAATGGCATTAAATCAAAGTCCAATTTCCCTGTCTCAAAAAAATTGTTTTTTCAAGTAGGCTCCACACCCAGCATAGAGCACAGAGCGAGGCTTGAACTCAAGACCCTGAAATCAGACCTGAGCTGAGATCAAGAATTGGGACACTTAACCGACTGAGCCACCAGGTGCCCCTCAAAAATTTTTTTGGCAGTTGGTTTGAATCAAAATTCAAATAGGAGCCCACTTTGCATTTGAGTGATACTGAGGGTCTTTGTGTCACTTTCAAGTCCGTGGATTTGGGGTCTGTGTCCTCAGAACCGAGGGGTTTAATGGGACCCCACAGCACCAGGCTGGGCCTGAGCCTGGCAAAGCAGCACACCAGGTCTGGTTTCTGCCATGGGGAAACCTGTGGAGGTCATGGGGTTGAACCAGGATGGTGCCTGGACGTGAGGTGCGTGCCTAGGTGAGTCACTGATGTGTTTAGTGATTTGTGCCACTGTGTGAGGGCTGTGGGACAGGCACGGGGCAGTGTGGGACAGATAAGCCTGGCTGGGGGCTGGCTTCTGAGGCTGAGGGAGTTTGTTCCCTGGGAAGTTCTGCAGAAAGCCCTTGCCCTGAGCGTCTGAGGGCGGACTTTTCAAGCACCCAAGTAATTTCAAGGTTGACTGAAAACTTGGCGGCAGTGGTGTGCTGGGCTGGCTCCTAGCAGTGAATAAGAGCTGACCGATAAGATCTTTGGTTTTGTTTTGCACGCCATTCTTTAAAAAATTATATTTATGATTAATCTTACTAAAAATGAATTTAAATACTCAAAACTCATCATTTCCCAATCATTTGATTACATTTTACTGTTATGTATACTCTTGAGGTGAACCAATTGTATCTATAGGTGTCAATTTCCCAAATTCCTGTTCAGTGACTTCACATCTGTGGCTTGCAATCAGCCGTGGCGGGAGTCTTTACACCATGGGCATCGGCATTTGCTACCCATCAGGGCTTTCCCCTACCCCGGAGAGCCGACTGTTACATTCACCAGCACACCACTGCTTGGGAATCATTCATTTCAACCTCCCCCAGGATATGAAGGGTGCTGTGGCTCTGGGAATCTCTAGCTGTTTGAAACATCTGATCCTTCTGATGCCAAGCTGTGCCTGACAGGCAGAGACATATCCTGGGGAAGCGGCTGGGCCATAGAGAGAGTCATTTGAGGGTTTCCTTGAGATCGGAAAAAAAAGCCATAACCATACATCTAATTGCCACTCTTATCCCTGAACTGGGAGAAGAAATGCAGTAACAGCTTACTGAGAGATTCGCCTTTAAAAGCCTCTGATTCCAAATTTAGTCACCACATTTGCTGTCTTCATACTACTTAATGAAGAGGAACTTAAGTAGAGGCCGTTTGTCGGGACTGGCAAAGAAGCGCATCTGTTTTCTTCCTGGAAAGGGAAACTGCAGTTACAACAAAGCCATCATCTGCAGGGTGGCACCCCGTCAGCTGCTGGTCCTGTGGCAATCCCGGGGACCCCTCCCTGGTGCTCCCAGGAAGCCTGGCGGGGCCATATTCCCCATGGTGCAAGAGCACCGGAACCATCGGCCTGATTTATGATTGTGTTTTCCAAAGTGAGGTGCCCATGGTCCCTTGGGGCATGGGAATAAGTGAACTCAGTATTTTCATTTAAAAAAGTACCTATGTGAAAGCAATTAAGCGTTACTAATGTTCACTATGCAAAACAGGTCAATTAGATACATTGGAAATGCAAGCTCAAGAAAAATTCTTCTACCATGATTGCATGGCCCCTTCCAGCAACTTGTGTGGGCAGAAACACAGTTCCATTTTAGTGACCCCAGTGCCAGATCAGGATCTGGTATATAGAAGGTGCTCCAAAACTAGATGTTCAATGAATCAATGTGGGTAAAATACAAATGACTAGGGGGGCTTGAGGCTGCTCCATCTGGGTCGGATGTGGGTCATGCAGTTAGTCAAGGCTCAGATTGCACAAAGGGCCACTGCCCAGGGGGCGGAGCTTTCAGAGAGAATCAAGTGGGTCAATGTGGGGTCTCCCCCTCCTCTATTCTGTTCCCTTCCCTCTCCCGTGGCTTCTGCTTGGACAGGACACTTGTTCTCGGAAGCCAAAGATGGTCCAAGGAAATGACTTATGACCGGAACTTTGGGAAACTGAACCATACATCTCTGGGAATGAGCTCTGGGCATTCCTTGGCAAAAACATGGCTTAGGGAGGCAGAGGCTGAAGGGGCAGACTCTCCACCCCGAAGCAGGAGATCCAAGCGCTTGGCATCATTCTAGAATGCCCACAGGAGCTGGGGACAGAGGCAGAATGCTGGGCCAGTACTGGAAATGACCCCCATACAAATCCACATCCCAGCTTCACCTGTTTCCCACCTTTGAAGCACAACTGGTGCCTTCCAGCTAGCCCCAGGTAATGGAGAGGAACGCCGTCAATGGCACCTGTGGCCGCTGAGCTAACACCTCAGGGATGACGGCAGAGGCCTTGACATTCATGTGTATCTAAGATGGAACCCAGAACACACCTCATGTGTGTTCCTCTTCTGCCATCAGCACAGAGGAACCCACGACTTGCTTCTGTGTGTGTGTGTGCCTCAACGAGTTCTGCTGGTTTCTGAGCTCCAGACAAACGGCACCCCACTTGATGTAGTCTTCTGGAACCCGCTCTTTTTCCCCAGCTTTCTAAGTGATCCACACGAATGGCATCTTTTCCGTTCCACAGTAACTTTTATTTAGGAAAGCAACATATAGTCATAGGTATCTCAGACAGTGCAGTAAAGTATAAAGACAAATACAAAAGACACTCAGGAAACAACCGGTTGGCTTCTGTCTTCTGGACGCCATGGATCTCACTGTAACAGACTAGGTTTGCTCCAGCATTGGTAAGTTCCAACCCAAGTCTGTGGCCGCCTCTGGCACCTGTGGCCATTTCAGCAGGTATTTTGTGGATGAACATTTGATGCCATGTTTCATCTCCATTGTCTGTTCATTCAAAAATGTGAGAGGGATTGTGCTGAGGACACAATAGGGACAAGAAACAGTCCCTGCCCACAGGGGCTCACACTCTAATGGGGAGGCAGAGAAGTAAACAGTCGGTACAAGACAGTGCAGCAAGTGTTACCAAAGATGCACGCTCTGTGTGGCATAGGGGCCACAGGACAGCCACCTGACCCAGCCTTGGGGCAGCTGAGAGGGCTTCCTGGAGGAGGTGAGGCCTAAGATAAGGAGACCTGGAGGATGAAGTGGCCTGTCAGCCAGGCAAGGTAAAGACCTCCCCAGTGCGAGTCTGACCCTTTTCTCAACACTGCATTCAAGTCCCTCATCTGACTGGTCCTTCCTCCTTTGAAATTCTACATCCCACAGTTGGTGCTATTCACAAGTCCCTCCTTTGTACTATAGTGAATCTCCGCATGCACACACCTTACACCAGGATGCCGTGTCCTCGAGGACGGAGACTCTCTTCACTGTACCTACAACTCTGTTGGGCAGAGTGGCCGCTCAGCAGACCCTGGGGCTGGGAGAAGATGGGTTTTGGGTGAACTTCTCCAGCACTTCTCTAGCACTTGGCTGGAGCGAGAAGGATGGGCTGGGTGGGGGTCATAGTGAAAGGGGTCTGAGATACACAAAAAGATACGCAAAGAAACCACACCCACTAGGCTGCTGCCTGGACCAGAGAGCTTAGAATACTTCTGTTTTCACTAATCCAAAGTCAAACCACAGCACTGTCAAAGAAAGGAACAAACAAGTATTCACTGCAATCAAAAACTAGACAGTGATTGCGCGTCCCCCACTGCCCCCAACACCCTGGGAACCCACAGGCCCTGAAGATGGCTGGCAACTCAGTCGAATGTGATCCGGAAACTGCGCTCCTGCTCCTTGCGACGTCCCTCGCACACCTTGGTCACCTCCTCCACCTTCCGCTGCAGCAGGGCCGAGTTCTGGTCGATCCACTGCAGCGAGTCCATGTGTGCGTTGAGGATCTTGCAGATCTGCTGCAGTGGGTCGCTGTTGTCGGCCGGACCTCCAGACGTGTTCAGGTGCTCGATGATGTCCTTGAGGTCTTGGGCCATGCGCTTCAGCTGGGCGTCGATGTTCTCAGCCAGCTTGTAGGTTTTCTCACGCTCCTCGTCGGCATGCTGCAGGTAGACAGTGCCACTCTGCTCCTTGACCGACTCCTCCAGAGGGCTCAGCAGGTCTTCCAGCTCCTTCTGCTGAGACAGGATGAAGTCGAGCTCCTGGTCCAGCCTCTTCTGGTCCAGCTTCACCTTCTCCACCTCACGGTGGAGGGTGGTGATCTTCTCCCCATTCTCGATCAGGGTACGGTCCCAGGCATTGACCTGTGTGGCCTGCTGCAGGAAGTGCCGCTCCTGGTCCTCCAGCTCCAGACTCCACTTGTTGATCAGACTCTCCAGCTGGGCGTAGGTCATCACAGGGCTGGCGGACGCCCCAGTGCTGCCACTCGGGCCAGGAGGCGCGGCCACGGCAGCTGCTGCATTGCTGGCGATCCCGGCTGGGGCCAGTGGCTTCAGATTCAAGGCGAAGCCAGTGCTGGTGGTGGCTGCCGTGGTGGTGGTGGCGGTGGTGGCAGCGGCGGTGGTGGTGGATGTCGTCGTGGAGGCAGTAGAAGCTGCTCCAGGGGCCTTTAAGCTGAAGCCCAGCGTTCCAGCCCCGGGAGTTCCGGCCGTCGTTAAAGGGGTACAAAGGGAAAGCCCAGTGGCGGTGGACGAGGTCGGAGCAGTGGCTAGTGAGGCGAACAGCGTGGGCCCAGCACTGGTGGTGGCAGCAGCGGGGGCAGGAGCGGCTGGCTGGGTGGCTCCCGCTCCGGTGGCAGCCGGAGTGGCGGGAGTGAAGGGCAATCCGGCAAGGGCCGTGGGCTGGGTCGACGTCCCCATCGAGCCAATATTGAAACCTGAGGCCCCGGTCTGGGACGTGCTTCCCCCGGTGAATGAGAATCCTCCCGGTGCGGTGGACGGAGCAGCAGAGGTGGTGGTGGAGCCGAACACGAAGCCGGTGGGGGCTGTGCTCTGGCTGGAGGTGACGGTGCTCGAGATGGCATTGGTGAGGGTGCTGCTGCCAAGCCCAAAGCCGCCAGCGTGGGCTGGGGCCGGGGCCGGGGTGGCCGCTGCACTGCTCAAGTTTAGCTTTGGCGCGCTGATCCCTAAGGAAAATCCAGTTCCTCCTGTAGCAGGAGTTGTGGTTCCAAAGCTGAATCCTGGGGTCTGTGTTGCTGGAGCTTGGGTCGTGAGCGAGAACAGGCCACTAGAAGGGGTGCTTGCAGCTGGCTGGGAGGGAGTCCCAAAATTGGGAGTCCCACCGGTGCCAGATGTAGAGAAAGAAAACCCGGTAGCAGGCGTGGTTGTCGCCGTCTTTGCAGCGCCAAATGTGAACCCGCCTGTGGGGGCCCCAGTGCCTCCAAAATTAAACCCGCTCATGGCTCCAGAGTCTGGTGGCGGCAGCTACTCGGGCTCCCAAAGCAGATCCGTCAGTGTCCGCAACCTTGGGAAGATTTTTAAAGCAGAGTAAGTCACATGATCAGATGGCAGCCTGGGGAAGGCAACCTCACTGGCAAGATGGAGCAGTGTGGAGGGTGGCACGATTGGATAATTAAGAGTATGCGGCCACCATCCCACTCCCTGCTATAACCTAGCCAGGCCCTGTTAAAACTAGAAAAGAAAGATCCAGAAGCAAAAGCCCATGCCCTGGGGGTCACGTGCTAGGAACTAGATGTGCCTGGGACAGGCACGGCCACATTCGGCACAAGCAGGACTATCTGCTGCCCTAGAGAAGGCCAAAGAGCCCCTGAGGAGGAGGTCAGATTCAAGGCACTTCTGGAGAGTGGGACTAGAAGCACACAAAGTAACACCTTCAGGACCTGCTCCCTAGGCTTCCCTGCTGAATGCAAGTGGGAGGTGGTAGGTGGTGGACTGCTCTGAGTGCCACCCTGAGTGTCTTTCTGGACCTCACAGAGAGGACCCAGAAAGCGGAGTTGTATGGCAGGGCACGAGGCACCTAAAGGCCCCATCTGTGCACACCCCTGACCATTTAGGAGGATGGAGGCATGATGGAACGTCCCCTTGCCCTTTTTTTTTTTTTTTTTAAAAGATTTTATTTATTTATTTGTCAGAGAGAGAGAGAGTAAAGCAGGGGGAGCAGGGGGCAGAGGGAGAAGCAGACCTCCTGCCGAGCAGGGAGCCCGATGCGGGGCTCAATCCTGGGACTCCAGGACCATGACCTGAGCTGAAGGCAGATGCTTAACCGACTGAGCCACCCAGGTGTCCCTCCTGCCCTCCTTCTAACTCAGGGGTGGACATGGGACCCAAGTCAGCTAACTTAGACCTCCCCTGGGATTTCTCTCCAGGGACTCAAGAGGAGGTGGCCTCCTTCAGCTACGGGTGTAGGGCACAGAGAATGTGCACGTGGGGCACCCCCTCATCCTTCCCGCCATCTGCAGCTGAGCTGCACACAGCGGGGAGGAGAAGGGAGGGAGGAGAGGGAAAGTGATCATGTGCCCAGAGGATTCATACATGCTCACAGGGTCCTGCACTGGCTCTGGTGATGAAAGAGAAGGGAGCCCAGGAGGACCTGTGAACACCCGGCTGTAAATAAGTTCTCAGACACCTGGGGGTTGTAGCTGACCTCAAGTTTAACAGGAATTCATGGTCGGCTGCCACTGCTCAGTGGGTCCCCGCCCCCCCCAGGCCCCCTCACGCTGTGGCTGCATGATGAGAAATGCCGATTCCAATGTAGACACCAGGGTGATTTCCAGGCAGCTTGGTGTGCCCAGTACCATGCTACATACATTCTCCTTAGCCACCAGACCCTCAGCTAACTTCACAACAGTCCTACAGGGAGGCTGGGATGATGGTCCCCACGCAAAGACAGGGAAAGACAGGCTCATATGGAAGTAACTTGTCAATTCTTATCCCACAGTGGGCCCTGAACCTGGCCATGGGCTGTAAACCCCTCTTTATTTCCACTCCATCAAACTGGTCCATCTGGTCACAGGGCATGCAGCCCTGCTTTGGGGCATGGCCACCATGCCGTACCCCAGCCTCCACCCAATACCCCGCAGGGCTTATTTCCCCTTCATCTAAAACAGCTGAGGTAGGGGCGCCTGGGTGGCTCAGTTGGTTAAGCGACCGCCTTCGGCTCAGGTCATGATCCTGGAGTCCCGGGATCGAGTCCCGCATCGGGCTCCCTGCTCAGCGGGGGGTCTGCTTCTCCCTCTGGCCCTCCCCCTCTCATGTGCTCTCTCTTTCTCTCTCAAATAAATAAATAAAATCTTAAATAAATAAATAAATAAATAAACAAAACAGCTGAGGTAGTTCAGCAGCAAGCCAGCTCCCTGTTCGCAGGCACAAAGTTGGTTCTCCAGACATAAAGAAAAGACCCAGATTTGAACTCTGCTTCTGCTACGAGCCGTTGGTCCTGGGGCAAGTCACTCCTGAGCCTCTCTACACCTCAGTTTCCCCAACTCCAACGAGAAGGATGATCCCCGCCCACTGTGAAGAATAAACAAGGTCACGACAGAGAAGCCAAGTGCCTGGCCCAGAGAGGGCATCCACAAGTCCTGTTTCCTCTTCCCTCTCTCTTCAGGGCCAGTTTTACTTCTTCAAGTGTCCTCAGGAATCCTCTCGTGGCCTGGGCCAGAGGAAACCTGCTGTGGCTGCCCCTCCCCAACTTCCACAGCACCCCCTCTGCCTTCCTGGCAGACCCCGGTATTTCCTTCTCCTCCTCCACAGACACATGCTTCTAGGGAGATGACCTCAGTGTGGTCCGCTCTGCCCCCGGGGCCGCCTGGTTTAAGCAAGCAGATCTCAACTGGCTGCCCATCAGCACCTCCAGGGATGGGTGTTCAGAATATACACTGCTGCCAGACCAACGGGGGCAGTCTCTTTGGCGGGGGGGGGGGGGGGGGGGGGGGGGGGG
>NW_022589755.1:6254989-6270639 GCF_004348235.1 Phoca vitulina | reverse complement strand
TTCACCTCGACGCTCTTCGGGGCGGACGGGGGGGGGGGGGGGGGGGGGGGGGGGGGGGGCCCTGGCTGTGGCATTTTTATAAAGCTCTTCTGGGGGCTCCTGGGAAAGGTCCCTTCATTCTCACCACAGCTATGTCTGAGCCCCCAGGGCCGCCGGTGCCCCACACTGCCCTGCGCCAGACCCTCTCGCATGGGAGCGCACACCTCCTCACTCGAGAGCCATGTCAAGCCAGGTTTGCCGTTACCAGCAGCCCAAAGCATCCGAACAGCTACACCTACGTGTCTCATTTCTCAAGACCTCAGTCCAAGAGAGTTTCTATTAATATGCTGCAACTAAATTTTTCCACAAGAGCGTTTATAAAAAGCTCTCTGCAACTATTAAAAAACTAAAAGAAAAACAATTGTCTGTGGGGGCTTTTCTGGTTTAATGGTTCACCATTTATTAAATGCCTCATCAGTTTCCGATACTACACATGCTAGGGATCTACTAACAGTGGCAAACACATACTGATTCAGCCCTGTGCTATGCGCTTTAGATGTATCATTGCTCACTTACTCGAAAAGCAGGTCCATTTCATAAACCAGGAGAGTGAGGCCCAGAGAGGTTACCTAAGCCATGGCTCTTGCCCTTGAGGTAGCCAGGGACAGGGCAAACATGAACTTCAGTACCAGGGCTCTAGGCAGGGACAGTGGGGGGTGAGAGTGGGGAGGGGGTCACATAAGGGAGCATTTTCCTGAGCTGAGGGTGGAAGGATGTGAGGTCAGCCAGGGTCGGTCAGGTGGGTGGGAGGAAGGGCCTGGGTGAGGCAGAGAGAAGCTGAGACACAGGTGTCTCTGGGGTGCTAAGTGATCTGGTGTGGCTGGAGGGAGTGTTTGTGCATGGAGTAAAGAGCTGACTCAGAAGGCCTGGGTTATCCACACCCTGCACGTTCCAAAGAAAAGACTGGCCCTTTTCTAGTTTCCTGTGAGATAACCTGCAAGCCCTGACAGCTTGACCTCTGCAGGGGCAAGAGACTGACGGGTCAGTCACACAGACGCTCCGGCCTACTTGACCGACCTCCAGCAAAAATCCTGGACACCAAGGTTCAGGTGAGCTTCCTTGGAGGGCAATACTCCACATGGGCGAATTAAGTGTTGTCACAGGACTCCACTGGGAGAGACAACGGGTAGCTCACACCTGGTCTCTATCCTAGACTCTTCCTGGTGCACCTTTTACCTTTGCCGACTGATCTCCCTCCTTTTGCTGTAACCATGAATCTAACAGCTTTGCTGAGTTCTGTGAGTCTTTCCAGCTAATCACTGAACCTAAGGGTGGTCTCGGGGAATCCCGAGCACAATGTGTGCACAGTGCTGTGTGATGTGACGGGAGCTGTTGGTCGGGAAAGGACATGTTGATGGCCCAGACTTCATTTTGAGTGAGCCATGCAGGGACTTGAGGGTTGGGGAGACTAACACGGCCAGATACATGTGTGGGGAATTGACTGGAGGAGAAGAAGCTAAAGGGTCAGGTGGCTGGGAGGAGGCTGGGGTGATGGTCTAAGCCAAGAGCCTGAGTGAGGAGCCAGGACTCTGGGGACAGAGGAGAGAGAACCCCAATCTGGGAAACGTGTAAGTCTGTGCAAAAATGAAATGAAGCGATGTTTCTGCAGGGGCTGTCTCAAGTGAGCAAAGCCGTCAACCAAGACCCGGACTTTGGGAGTTTCTCACAAATGTGTCTGAACAGATACACACTATTCTGAGCTCTGATACAGGATTTTCCACTTTTACCAAAGGGGCAAGCTTTCCTACAAGAGCGGCTGACAGCGCCTGGGTCAGGTGCTCAGGGCTGGGCGGCCACAGACGTGGCATCCATAGCTCACGTGGGCCTGGAGTGAGGAGGGGCTGCCTCGAAGTCCTCGAGTGACTGAGAGAGCCGCCTGCCCTGCACCTGTCCTTGTTTTCAAACCACATCCGCCTGCCTTCACAGCCCAGGGGAGTCAAAGGTTCTGACCTACAGACTCATCCTGTCCCCCGGCTTCGAGGACCATGGTTCTCTACCATCACCTCCAACTTCACTCAGGTCCACTAACCTGACCTCTCCAGTTCTTTGCTACTCCAAATCCCAACTTTAATTTATTTACTTAGCCCTATTCTGTGTACAGTGATAACAACAGAGACAAAACAAACTCTCGGTAGTGCAACATTAACTCACACAACAAACACATCTGAGCACCTGCTATGTATGAGCACTGTTCCAGGCCCTGGGAATGTGGCTGTGACGGAGAGAATGAGTCCCTGCTCTCACGGAGCTTCTCTTCCAGCAGAGGAGACAGACAGGAAAACAACAAACTTCATAAAGGAATCCTACAGCATGCTAGAATAGGCTAAGCATTATGGAGGAAGAAAAAGTGGGGCAGGGAAAGGGGATCAGGGCAGCGGCATGGGGGTAAAGGGGTTGACTGAGTCATACTGAGGAAAAAGCTAGAACAAAGCCGGGGGGGGCGGGGCGGGGCACGGCCATGACAATAGGAGGCCAGTGTGGTTAAGCCCAGGGACTCTCCCTCTCTCCCTGTCCCAGCCCCTTTCCTATATCCGGAACAGGGGTGTTTGGGAATGAATATGTGGGGATCTCAGCCTTGGACCAAAGGAATGGAAGGATTAAGAAGGCAATGTGTGTGTGTGTGCGGTCTGTGTGACAGAATAATGGCCTCCCTACATGTCCACCCCCAACCCCAGCCCTGTGAATACGAGACCTCACATGGCAAAAGGGACTTTGCAGATGTGATTAAATTAAGGATTTTGAGATGGGGAGATTACCCTGGATGGGCTGCATGGACCCTAAATGTAACCGTGAGGGTCCTTAAGTGGAAGGGGGAGACAGAAGATGTGACCATGGAAGAACATTCTGAGAGATGCTATGCTGCTGGCTCTGAAGACAGAGGAAGGGGCCCCAAGCCAAGGAATGCAGGGGGTCTCTAGAAGATGGAAAAGGCAAAACATGGATTCTCCCCCAGAGTTTCCAGCAGGAAGGAGGTCCTGTGGACCCATTTCAGACTTCTAACTTTCAGAACTGTAAGAGGACAACTGTGTGTTTTAAGCCACTAAGTTTGTGATCATTTGTTATGACAACAGGAAGCTGATAGAGGAATGGGGGAGAAAGAACAGGATGGACTCAATCTAGATAAATGGATAGGAAATACATCCTGGAGTTGGGGCCAAGGAAGAGGCTGGAGAAGAGAGGCGACGGGGCCAGGGCAGGTCTGCCTCTGTGCACTGGGGCCAAGGGGAGAGGGTGTGGCAGTTACTGGGCCCCGGAAGCTGGGGAGCTGGTGGGAAAAGAACAGAGAGCTGCGATTCTGAGAATCTGGACATCCCCTGCTGCTGGGGCGACCTCACCAGGGGTGTGGGATGTGTGCGAAACCCAGCAACGACAGGCTAACTCTGACAGAGGGAGGGACAAGGTGGCCTGGGAGCGTGAGAAGGGCTGGTGATGGTGACAGTGTCAGCCCACAGGGCAGGATTTTCTGCTTTTGTTCACTACTGCAATGCCCAGCACCTAGGGCAGTGCCCCAGCATGCAGAAGGCGCTCCATAAATAACTGCGAGTGACTATCTGACAACTAAGAACTACCATTTACGGAGCGCCACCTATGTAATGGTACTGGGCCAGGAATACTAGGTAGCAGCACAAAGAATCCTTCCTGGATGGGAAACAGGCTCAGAGAGGTGATGTAACTTCTTCAAAGTCACAGAGTAGCAAACACTAGTCCCAGGATGGGAATCCAGATCTTTCTGGGGCTAAGTCCTGAAGTTCCGCCTGGAGCAACGAAGGAAGAGATGTCAGAATTAAGTCTTAAAGGATGAATGGGGTTCTCTGGGCAGACATGTCACCGAGAGAGTGATATCCACAGGCCAGCTTCTGTACATCTGTGGCTGGAGCAGCAGGCTGTGGGGAGGGGGGGTTGGGGGTCAGGTCACAGGAGATTGCCAGGCTAGTCCATCCAATGGAGACAAAGCCATAACACTGTTTCCCCTCCTGATCCCGTAGCTGTCCTTCAACTTCACACCTCAGAAATGTAAGGGACCCACACTAGGCTCCTCCACTGGGCTGCTGTCCCCTTCCTTTACACCAGTTCTACTCCACTTCATTTGGGGCAGTAGTGAGTCCAGCCAAAGGGCTCTAATTCCCAGGGCTTCTCGATGGGGCTTGGGATTATGAATCCAGGGTTTTCTAGCCCACTGATGGGCCAGGATCGGGGGAGACACTGCAGACACCAGGCCTGTAGCTGTCGTTACAAGTCCAGGCTGTGGATTTCTGTGCGCTCTGAGGACAGGGGCCTTTGTTCGTCCTTTTCTGTCATTCACTCGGCAAGTCTCCGCAGCAGCCCTTTGGCCAGAGCCCCTGCTTCTCCACTCCTAACCCTGGGATCTTAGATTCTAAATTCATCCCCCATGCCTGTTTCCTCATATGAAAACCAGGGATTACAACGCATGGATCTGCACTGGGCGCTTAGCACGCGGCACCCTTGGGGCCCAGTAAAGCTAACCTCTTATTAATGCAAGTTCTGGGAGCAACTGGAGCAGATGCTCCTGACATTTCAGCCCATGGCCACCTGGTGGTGCTGCCAACAACGCTGAGCCCAGGAAGCAAGGAAGGAGGAGCTATCTCTGCGGGAGCCACCCCCCCAATTAGCAATTTGATGGGGCACCTAGTTGACTGAGTTGGTAGAGCCTGGGACTCTTGATCTCAGGGTTGTAAATTTGAGTTGGGTGGAGAGATTACTTAAAAATAAAATCTTTAGGGGCGCCCAGGTGGCTCAGTCGTTAAGCCTCTGCCTTCGGCTCAGGTCATGGTCCCGGGGTCCTGGGATGGAGCCCCACATCGGGCTCCCTGCTCGGCGGGAAGCCTGCTTCTCCCTCCCCCACTCCCCCTGCGTCTTTGTCAAATAAATAAATAAAATCTTTAAAGAAAAAAATAAAATAAATAAAATCTTTAAAAATACGTAAAATCTTAAAAAAAATAAATTAGCAATTTAAGACTTGGGAGGATGTGTGACGACGGGCTCAGAGAGACCAGAGGAGGAGAGAAACAAGGGGAGCACAGGAGGTGGGAGCAGGAGAGAAAAGGGGGGAAGTAGAGACTGAAGGGACCTTTGCCTTTGGCCCCCATCAGCCCAGCCAGGGAAATCTGATCCCCACGGAGATTCGAACGCGCTCCGCTGTCCAACCCCCCCCCCCCCCCGCCCCCACGATCATCTCTCTCCTCTGGGTTGTCTCACCAACATGTAAAACAGAGCTCATTGGCCACTCACCCCAAGTCAGCCAACTCTGCTTCTTAAACATCTCTTGAATCAGTTCCCCTCAAAGAAAAATCCTCTAACCCTCAGGGAACAGGTGAGCTCAGAGAGCCAGCCCTCCAGGAAATCAACTGATAAGCAGCGAGCAGCCTGCTAACAGCCAAGGCAGAGTCTCCACTGGTCCAGGCTGAAGAGACAGCAGCGCAAAGGCCGAGGCAGCAGTGTGCTGGGAGGGCTCCAGAGCAGTGAGGGGTCGGCGCGGCCAGACTAGGGTGCAGTATGAAGCCACAGGTCCTATGTGAAAGGATCTCATTTGTTTCGAAGGACTCCCCCAGGCAGCTGGGGAGGAGCCCGTGGTGTTCTGGACCACTCTGTCAGGCTCTCACACAACTCCCGTGCCCGCTGGGCATGGCTAACCCTGGTTGCCCGGAATGGAGCCCTGGAGAAAGGCAGGCTTTCGTAAGCCAAGTTGGCAGCAGGGAAACCTCAGTGCTCACGGCAGTGTGAAGGCCTTCTCTTCCACAGGTGCACGGTGTCCCCAACAGGGAAGGCAGACTGACACCCGCCTCTTTCCAATGGCCCTCTCACTGCCTTAGGCCGCTTGGGATTCTGGTCCCAATTTCCTAAGCCTGCTCCTCCCTGAGGAACTGTACATTCGAGGCCCTTCAGCCTCCCAGGTACAATTAACTTGTGTTAAATATTAGAGACCTGTGAAAAGAGGACACACAGGAGGCTTGTCTGTCCATCCGTCTGTCTGCTCTCCAGGGGGAAGAGCTGCAGAAAGCCTCACAGCTTGTTTCACTGCTGCCTGTCTTCTCCCCCACGTGGTGTCCCATGATTAGATTCTTCAACACACCCCTGCACGCTAACTGATGAGGCTGCTTTGTCACACATATTCCATTTCTCAATCTACCCAATGACATGGTGGCTATTTTATTTTTATTTTATTTTTTTATTTTTTATTTTTTTTTAAAGATTTTATTTATTTATTTGACAGAGATAGCAACAGCAGGAACACAAGCAGGGGGAGTGGGAGAGGAAGAAGCAGGCTTCCCGTGGAGCAGGGAGCCCGATGCGGGGCTCGATTCCAGGACCCTGAGATCATGACCTGAGCCGAAGGCAGCCACTTAACGACTGAGCCACCCAGGCACCCCATATTTTATTTTTATTTTAAAGATTTATTCATTTACTTGAGAGAGAGAGAGAGAGAGAAGCTGACTCCCTGTTGAGCATGGGGCTCCCCCAGTGGTGGCTCTTTTAAAAATGAAATTTAAATTCTTTTTGTGAACAGACAGTTTGATCATGGGGTTCTACATTCCAAAGGGAATACTGTGGTCTCCGTCCTCCCCTGTCCCCACAGCCACCAGCTCTCTTTCCCGGAGATAAGTGGTTGGGTTTCCTGTGCCTCTTTCCAGATTTTTTTATGCATTTAAGCAAATGCAGTGCGCTCTCTACCCCTCTGTACACGAAACGTCACATGTCAGACCCACTGTCCATTTTCACTTACTCTATCTTAGGACTCATTTTATGCAGGCTTATTATCCTCATTGGACAGAGGAGAGCCAGTCTGGCAGAGGCACCAACATCCTGCGCCTCGGCTGTTTGCTCCTGTGGGTTGCCTCGAGCTGGTACCAAAATGCTTCTTGGGATTCATAGGTTCCGAGCCTTCTCTTCCCTTCCTTCCTTCCCCTGAAAAAACTACCCCAAGAAGTCACTTCCCAGCTAATTAGTGATTACATTCTCCTTTACTCCAAGGCTGGAATTATACCCAAAGGAGCTCAGGTGGTGGGAAAAACAGCAGTTTTCCCATAGGGAAAACAAATCAGGTTAAGACCTGCGTGGAAAAGAAGTCAGGAAACAAAAGAGTCGATTTTAAGGAAGATTCTAGAACAACAACTCAATATAAAATAATGGGACTGGAAGAGATCTGAGGAATACTCTGGTGCAGGGCCCCCTACCTATTTGGCCAAGAACTGTTTTCTATAGAAAGATTTTTTTCTCTAACTGCATTTTTAATATTTAAATTTTATTTTTTTCCTTTTTTAAAGATTTTATTTGTTTGTGAGGAAAAGAGAGAGAGAGAGAGCGTGTACAAGCAGGGGTAGTGGCAGGCAGAGGGAGAAGCAGGTTCCCCGCTGAGCAAGGAGGCAGATGTGGGACTCGATCCCAGGACCCTGGGATCATGACCTGAGCTGAAGGCAGACGCTTAACCGACAGCCACGCAGGCATCCCTAACATTTAAATTTTAGCTGCACAATTAATACATGAGTCCTTTCTTTAAAATAATGTCTTGCACATCACCAACAAAGCTAAAATTCTCTTGATCACCACCCTCCACCCTGGTTCCCACACCTGTGAGGTAACTGCTGCCATGTATCTTTTATCTATGTATTTATGCATGCATTCATAGCCTGAGGAGATGAAATGATTCTAATTTTCCTTTTCATCAACAATACTGCAACAAGCATGCTTGTTCACACCTTCTCTGACACAGGTGCATTTTTTCCAGGGCAGATCCCAAAAAGGAGAGTTGCTGGCCATGGATACTTGCATTTTGGTTTTCCTGGGGGCAACCAAAATGCCCTCCAACCTGCCTCTACCCATCTTTATTCTAACTGGCAGTCCCTGGAGAGAATCACTTCCCTACAACCTGCCAGCACCTGAGATTAGGTAGCTCCATCAATCTGATGTACCAACTGCATTTATTTAAAAATAATGATAAAAGCGCTAACCATTCAGCACTCATTATACACCAGCCTGTGCTGGGTAATTCACAAATAACCTCATTCATTCAGTCAGCAAACATCCACTAAAACTTAGAACAGGACAGGCCCTGTGCTGGGCAAACAAAGACAATATGATATGGTCACCACCTTCATGAAACTAGAGTGATAAATATAACGAAAAAGTTACCAGAATTGAAAACAAGTACTCAAACAAAAACTGCACACAAATATTCACAGAGGCATTATTCCCAATAGCCAAAAGGTAGCCTCATTGGCAGCCACTTTCTCCCTCCATCATTCCACTCCAGCCCCACTTGTTCTCGACTGCCTAAAGTATTCCTGCCTTAGGGCCTTTGCACCCGCTGGTCCCTTGTCCTGGAACGCTCAAGTGTCCCCATAATAAGCCTGCATAAAATGAGTCCTAAGATAGAGTAAGTGTCCTTTACTTTCTTCAGCCTTTGCTAAAATGTCACCTACTGGGGTGCCTGGATGGCTCAGATGGTTAAGCGTCTGCCTTCGGCTCAGGTCATGATCCCGGGGTCCTGGGATCGAGCCCTACATCGGGCTCCCTGCTGAGCAGGGAGCCTGCTTCTCCCTCTCCCTCTGCCTGCTGCTCCCCCTGCTTGTACTCTCTCTGACAAAAAATAAAAAATCTTTAAAAAAATAAAAAAAATGTCACCTACTCAGTGAGGCCTTTCCTGGCTATCCTTAGGACTCAGCACCATCTGAGGCAGTAATATACTGAACTTACGGATTTCATTTATTGTCTGTCTCTCCATTAGAATGTCAGCTACATGAGGGGCAGCATTTTTGTCTGTGACCCCCACTGTGGTACCCCCGGTGTTAGTAACAGTTGCTGGCCATCGCAGGCACTCAGCAAATGCTTGTCAATGGAATAAAGAGATCCAAGGGTTGCTTTGTGCCAGGTGCTTTTTGTGTACTGTCTCCTTTAGTCCTGACCCCACCAACTGCGAGGTAGGTACCACCAGTATTTCCCTTTTAGGGTTAAGTAACTTGTCCAATGTCAACATAAATGTCAAAGTCAGGATGATTAAGATAAGATCTTTTGTCCTCAACTAATTCAGAATTTACTGAGAGTAACAAAGAGATAAATGATAGGATGACACTGTGAAAGAGCTCTGGTTAGAACCTACTGGAAGCCTAGGGGACATGGTGATTACCTTCACCTGGGGAATGGGTAAGGGGAGGGTCAGGGAAACACTCCTAGAAGAGGAAGGGATATTTAAGCTTGGTTTTGAAGGATGTGAAGGAGTTAGGGTAGGAAGGAGTTAGGTCAACACCTCATTACAGGCAAAAGCTTGGAGAGGCAAGGGCCTGCTGCCTTGTGGGATGGTACTAAATACCTGTGTTAAAATCACAAGATGCCAGAGGTGTCTGGGTGGCTCAGCTGGTTAAGTGTCTGACTCTTGATTTTGGCTCAGGTCATGATCTCAGGGTACTGGGATCAAGCCCCACGTCAGACTCTACACTGGGCGTGGAGCCTGCTTAAGATTCTCTTTCTCAGGGCGCCTGGGTGGCTCAGTCGGTTAAGCATCTGCCTCCGGCTTAGGTCATGATCTCAGGGTCCTGGGATCAAGCCCCACATAGGGCTCCTTGCTCAAAGGGGAGTCTGCTTCTCCCTCTGCCTCTGCCCTTCATTCTGCTCATGTTCTAATAAATAAATAAAATCTTGGGCTCCTGGGTGGCTCAGTTGTTAAGCATCTGCCTTCGGCTCGGGTCATGATCCCAGGGTCCTGGGATCGAGCCCCACATCGGGCTCGCTGCTTGGTGGGAAGCCTGCTTCTCCCTCTCCCACTCCCCCTGCTTGTGTTTCCTCTCTCGCTGTTTCTCTGTCAATTAAATAAATAAATAAAATCTTAAAAATTAAATAAATAAATAAAATCTTAAAAAAAAAAAAAAAATTTCTCCCTCCCCAAAAAAAAAAAAAAAAAAAGAATGAAGTATTGACATGTTACAAAATGGATGAACATTGAAAGCTGGACAAAAGACCATCTATGACATGATTCCATTCATATGAAATGTCCAGAATAGGATAGACAAATTTAGAGACAGAAAGCAGATTAGTGGTTGCCTAGGGCTGAGGGATGGGGGAACAGGGAGTGACTGCTAATGGGTATGGGATATGGGGTTTCTTTGGGGAATGATGAAAATGTTTCAAAATTAGATTATGGTGATGGTTGCACAACTCTGTGAAAGTACTAGGAACCTCTGAATTGTACACTTTCATAAATGAAGGTGCGTTATACAATACCTCAAAATAAAACCAATAAATAAACCAACCACGCATGGGACGCCAGGAAGGGGTTGAGAGGGCAGAAGTGAAGTTACAGAGGTGGGCAGGGGCCAGGCTCAGTCCTGACTTTACCATGAGGGCAGGGGCTGGGCAGAGGAGTTTCCAAAGACAGGATCATGCTTTCTCCTGGGGACAAGTAAAGCTGGCCTGGGAAGGAGACAGGAGTTGAAACGCTCCAGTCAGCCATGAGGCCATTAGGGGCTCCCTGAGAAATGCAGCTGGGCATGCGGACTCTAAGAGCACAGCAGGTGGGATTCTACAAAATTCTATTTTGTAGAATCACACACACCTGTGCTCCCTCCCCAGCCTCACTCCCTGTAATCAACACCAGCATCTCAGGGGAGAGGCAGTGATGTCACTGTGAGGGAGGAAAAGGTCCAGGTTGGGTTGTGGTAGAGACAATTGCCATGAAGATGGTTTCTCTGGGGACCAGGTGAAAGCCACCAGAAGTGGGCGGCAGAGTGGCTTTGACTCTGGAGACCCAGAAACCAATCACAGCCCCTACCTGTCTCTAGGTATCAACTGCCATGCTAATATTTCTGGACGTTTATTATGTGCTGGGCTGTTTGCAGTGCTTTACCTGCACTGACTTCCAACTTGATGAGGTGGGAACTGTTCATGACCCCATTTTACAGATGAGCAAACTAAAGTCAAGAGAACTTTAGTAACTTACCCAAAGTCACACAGGTAGTCAGTACCGACCCAGGCCGTCCAACCCCAGAGCTGAGCTAAGTACTCACGAGCCTCTCCAACGTGACTTTTCCACCCCACCCCCCAACACGTGCCATGTCTAGTACTCCCTTCCCACTCTCTAAGGACATCTCGGGCATATCCGTCACCTTCCAGACTTGTGTAGGTTTCACCCTGAATCCAATTCAGTGCTGTCCACCTTCTCCAGCCACAGGCAAGACTCCTGAAGGCTCAGAGTGAAGGGGGGCAGAAGCCGCTCTTTCCTGTCCCTACCTCTGGAATCTGTTCCTGCTCTGGGTGGGGGCAGGCAGAGAAGGGCAAAGGGCTCTTGAACTAATTGAGAGTGGGGATCTGCTGGTCCTGACCCAATGCTCTCCATGGACAGCCCCCACATGTTTGGGGGGGCACCTGGGGGCCATGGGGGACTATGAGGTTTTCCCGTTTTGGTCCCCTGCCTCTACCTCTCTCTCTCTTGCTCCCCTCAGCTCCCACTATGACTGGCCATCCCAGGAGTGCTGCCAGGGTTCAAGTCCTGCTACCTTCCTCTTGCGCTCAAGCCACCCCGTGGGAACTATACATGTGTGGCCCACCCCTTGGCAGGGGCTCTCCACTTCTCTTCCCCCATTTGGAAGGATGAGCTGGTTTGCTCTGAGAAAGGGAAAGCAGCCCTGGCAGCCAGGTCCTGGCACACTCTAGTCAGACAGAACAACTTCAGAGGATACCAACATCAGGCAGGGCCACTCTGACCGTGGTGGACCAAGACAAAACAAGACCAGTCTTTCAACACAGACAAAAGCACAAACGTTGTCCAAAGCATAAAAATGACCAAAATCCCCTTCCTGGCTCAGAGCTGATGGGTGCTTCTCACATTAACCACAGCATTAGCTCTGCTCATTCCTCCTGGCTCTAGGTAAGATAGCCAGTCCCGACTTGCCTCTGCCTCCCAGCCTCCGATCCAGAGCGAAGCCTGCTTCCCTGAACCCTTCCCAAAGTTACCTAACTTAACCCAGCTCCCATAAGTCCTCCTTAATACCCACTTACTGAGATGCCCTGAGAGCCCCAATGGTGGGTAGCTCCCTAGCTGCAACAGCAAGAAACCCAAGTTGTTCAACTACATGTGTTCCTGGTGGCCTCTGGCTGGAGGCATGGACAGCTGATAAGAACAGACAGGGTGATAAGACACCAGCCCCTCTCTGGCAGGCACCCAACCCTCAAGGAAAATTCCTGAGACCTCCTTCCCTGCTCCCCACAAACACAGCCCTTTAGACTACATGGGACTGGGTCCGAACAAAGCCCTACTCCTCCTCAAACTTGATCAGTCCAGCAGGGAGGGGTTTGGTCCAAATTCTCAGCAACTCTAGAATGAGGAGTACTTGGTTCCTTTTGTTCTCTGCTCTGGGCAGAGAGGATTACAGATCTGAGGGTGGGGAGAAATCACTGAACCAAAGGTCAGGGATGACCCGCAGCCCGAGTCTATCCACACTCCTGGTATGTTAGGGTTTCTCTCAATTACTTGCCAACCTTTTAAAAACTTGCATCTTACAGAAACTGCTGGACTTTCAACTTCTGTAAAATCGGAAGCGCTGCACTGCCGGGCCGGCACTGCTGCCCAGCAAGCTGAGCCACCCCAGAGCCGCACCTGTGACTTTTGGGCTCCCTGGGGCTTTGCTGGCCTCTCCCTGACACAGGGCCTTTGGGTTTACAGAGGTGGCTTACTCGCTGAGCCAGGAACTGTTCTAGGCCTTTTCATGTATTATCTCCTTGGTCCTCATCCGCTGCCCTCTGAGGGTTGTTACTGTCCCCACTTTACGATGAGGCCACTGCAGCACACGGGGGTACAGTACATTATCTTGCTGGAGGTCACACAGCAGTAAGTGATGGCATCCCGAGCTCTGGGCACTATGTGGTCAATTACCTTCAGTTTGCCTGGTCCTTTTCCTATAGCTAGTCCCGGTGGGCATGGGAAGGGGCACCCTAAGGCTGACCCTAGCCTTCATCTCCCAGATGAGAAAACAGGCTCCCAAAGGGAGGTGTGGTAGGCTGGATAATGGCTCTCCAAAGAGGTCCACATCCTAGTCCCCAAAACCTGTGAATGTATTACCCTACATGGTAAAAGAAGGTTTGCAGGTATGATTAAATTGAGGATCTTGTCATGAAGACAACCTGGATGATCTGGGTGAGCCCCAACGTAACCATAATGGCCTTGGTAAGAGGTAGGGCAAGAAGATCAAAGGAGAAAACAGGACAGGAGATGATGGAAGCAAAGGTCAGAGTGATGCAAAAAGGGCCAGGAGCGGGGAGCACAGGTGCCTCTGGAAAAGGCAAGAAAATGGATTCTCCCCTCCAGCCTCCAGAAGGAACACAGCCCTCTGAACCTATCTTAGACTTAGAGTCTTCAGAACTAAAAGGGAATAAATATGCGTTGACTTGAGCCACTAAGTTTAGGATGGTACATTACACAGCCACACAGTAAACCAAGATGGAAGATGCCCGCGGTGCCAGAGCTGGTGCAGCAGCCCGGGGCCTACCTTGGCTGGCAGAGCTGTGGCTGCCTCTGCCCAGGGACACACAGCAGGAGCCAGGGGAGGGCTCTGGAGCTACTGGGCCACGTGGCAGATCAATGCTCCACGCGCCTGGCCCCTACGCTGCCCTCTCCCCAACTGGGATGGCCTTGGCCTTCCTGCCCTTGTTTGCTAGGACGTCCGCCTCCAACTCCTGCCCCCAACCCCCCACCCGCATGACCCAGGTACCTGCCCTAGTGCCTCTTCAGAAAGAATGTAGGCCCATCTGATGCAAACTCTGTCCCTTTTCCATCATGCCAGGCTGTCACCTTGATTGGGAAGCCAGTGAGGGGTGGCTGGTGAGGAGGGCCTCCACTAGGACAGGGGAGATGGGGAGGAGCAGGTCGGAATCAATAGAATTTGGCAATTGTGAGCTGCAGCAAACCTGAGGTGAAGGTCTGGGTGAGGTGGCCCCCAGCAGGCTATGCCCTAGGCTGGGGGTCAGGGACCTCATAGATCTGAGGGAAAACAGGCTCTCCCTGGGGCTTGTAGGGCCTTGGAAGCTGTATTGGAAGGGCCTTGTAGGGCCTTGGAAGAAGTATTGCAGAGGCCTGGGCTCTAACTAGCACTGTGATTGTGCACAACCCTCTTCACCTCTTGGGACCTCATTCTTGCCCCCTGCAAGACAAGGAGGTTAGCTTCTGCAGTCCGAGGCCCCTTCTCAGCACCGAATCTCAGATACTCAGGGTCCTGCACAGGTGGCTGCTCTCCTGCCCCCTCCCTTGCTGTACTGGGACCTCTTCCCAATTCAGGGCTCTAGGGCTGCGCTAACCAGGAACTGTTGCCAGGTGAGCCAGGGCCCCCAGAGAATCCTCCCCCCAACTCCCCCTCCTCATCAAAGAGCCAGGGTGATGCAACCTGCCTGCAATTTCCACCTCACTCCCCAAACCTGTCTCCTCCGCACTGAAAAAGAGTCCCCAGAAGCCCCACCCATGCTCCCAGCCCCAGCTCAGGAGTTGAAGGGACTGGGGCACCTGGACCCTGGAAGACTGCAAGCTGAGGGAGGCAGAGGCATTTGAGTCCTGGAATTGCCATGGGTCCGGGTCAAGAGTAGGCATAGGAGAAGGCTCAGGGTGCCAAGACCTGGGCTCAAAGGTAGCCAATGATGACCTACAACCCACAAATTAGAATACACCAGGAAGGGCTAGGGAGCTTAAGTGTGCAAGCTGGCACCCACTCAGTAGGAATCAGTCAAGCTGCTTGGGTGGGACAGCGGGCACCAGGGCTGAACAGGGTGAGATCCAACAGCTAGAGAGAGAAAAAGGTGCAAGGGGCTGGGACAGGAGGACCAGGGTCCCTGCCCCAACGTCTCCTCAGTCAGCATATGCGGCATGCAGCTGGCAACATGATTCCCACACTAAGCAAGTTCATTTCCAGTTACTAAAAAGTATCCGACCTAGCCATCCTCTCAAAAACCCGTAATTCCAGTCTATGAGACAAAACCAAATTGAGGGATATTACATAGAATAACCAACCAGCACTCTTCAAAACTGCCACGGTCATGAAAACCTAGCAAAGTCTGAGAAACTACTGCAGAGACCAGAGGAGGCTAAGGAGACATGATGACTAGATGTGATATGGCATCCTGGAACAAAAAAACGGCATTAAGAACAACTAGAGAAATCAGAATAAAGTGTGCACTTTAAAAGCCCATACCGTTCTCCCTCTCCCACTCCCCCTGCTTGTGTTCCCTCTCTCGCTGTATCTCTGTCAAATAAATAAAATCTTTAAAAAAAAAGGGGGGGGGCGCCTGGGTGGCTCAGTCGTTAGGCATCTGCCTTCGGCTCAGGTCATGATCCCAGGGTCCTGGGATCGAGCCCCACATCGGGCTCCCTGCTCGGCGGGAAGCCTGATTCTCCCTCTCCCACCCCCCCTGCTATGTTCCCTCTCTCGCTGCGTCTCTGTCAAATAAATAAATAAAATCTTTTTTTTTTTTTTTAATTTTTTTAAAGATTTTGTTTATTTATTTGACAGAGAGAGACACAGTGAGAGAGGGAACACAAGCGGGGGGAGTGGGAGAGGGAGAAGCAGGCTTCCTGCGGAGCAGGGAGCCCGATGCGGGGCTCGATCCCAGGACCCTGGGAT
>NW_022589755.1:6206564-6254589 GCF_004348235.1 Phoca vitulina | reverse complement strand
AGGCTTCCCGCAGAGCAGGGAGCCCGATGCGGGGCTCGATCCCAGGACCCTGGGATCATGACCTGAGCCGAAGGCAGACGCTTAACGACTGAGCCACCCAGGCGCCACCAATAAATAAAATCTTTAAAAAAAAAAAAAAAAAAGCCCATACAGATGTGGGTTCTTCAGTTGTGACAAACGTACCACAGTGATGTAAGAGGTCAACAATGGGGAAAACTGGATGAGGGGTATATGGAAACTCTCTATACTATCTTTTTAAGTTTTCTGTAAATAAAAAATTATTCCAAAATAAGAACTTAGGGGCACCTGGGTGGCTCAGTCGGTTAAGCGTCTGCCTTCAGCTCAGGTCATGATCCCAGGGTCCTGGGATCGAGCCCCGCATCGGGCTCCCTGCTCTGCGGGAAGCCTGCTTCTCCCTCTCCCACTCCCCCTGCTTGTGTTCCCTCTCTCGCTGTCTCTCTCTCTGTCAAATAAATAAATAAAATCTTTAAAAACAAAACAAAAAAAATAAGAACTTAATTAAAAAAACACCTTGTTCAAGTGTACATACTGAAAGATCTTTTCAGAAGAAGACTCAAGATTTTGGGTGGGAAGGGAACATGGGACAGACAGGACTTAGGCAGTCTGAGAGTCCACCCTAATCCTACCTGCTATGGCTCAAATATCTATACTGAGAAGTGAAAGGAGGTCGGGCCTTAAGTTTCATTTAAAAGGCTGGAAGATCTTTTAAAGCACTTACTACTTAGCAGTGCAAATAAAACACATCCACCTCAACAATAACAACACCCCCCACCCCTTACGTAGCACCTACTGTTTGCCAGGCACTAATCTAAGTGCTTGGCCTGAATTAACTCACTGAATCCTCGTAACAGTACTAAGAAGTAGTCACTATTTCTTTTTTAAGTAAACTCTACCTCTGACGTGGGGCTCAAACTCACAACCCCGAGATCAAGAGTCACATGCTTTACCAAGACTGAGCCAGCCAGGTGTCCCAGGAGTAAGCACTGTTACCTGCCATGTATACTGCTGCGTTTCTATTAACTAATCTCCATACTTTATTCTGGTACTATTAGTGGAAACCGAGGCACAGGGAAGTAAGAGAAATTGCCAGTAAGCTAGTAAGTGGGGTAGAGTCAAGGTATGAACCCAACAACTTGGTGCCAGAATCTGCGCTTAGCTGCTACTCTATGCTGCCTAGGTAATAACCTAGCCCCTATAGGTCAAGTCCTCAAATACTGGCAGAGTGGACAGTAAGTGCTCTAAGTGAAAGTAGTCAGATCCCAAGGACTTCCTGCATGCAACAGAAGCCTGCAAATCTTCATTCCCAGATAACTCTCAAGATAAGGGTTCTCTGGGGGCGCCTGGGTGGCTCAGTCGTTAAGCGTCTGCCTTCGGCTCAGGTCATGATCCCAGAGTCCTGGGATCGAGCCCCACATCGGGCTCCCTGCTCCGCAGGAAGCCTGCTTCTCCCTCTCCCACTCCCCCTGCTTGTGTTCTCTCTCGCTGTGTCTCTCTCTGTCAAATAAATAAATAAAATCTTTAAAAAAAAAAAAAAAAGATAAGGGTTCTCTGGATCTCATAACCGCCACATTCGATGTCAAGCTAACTCCAGGTGTCCTGCTGTGGACAGATGCAAGGTGGGAAATGGAGGGGTTTCTGAAGCAAAGACGCACACCTACTGGGGCTACTGGAGGGCCTAGTGCACAGGGAGGGAATGGTAAGGAAGCCCCCTCTCTTGTAGTAAAGGGCAATGCAGATCTCCCTATTTGGGGCAGGGCTGGTAAACTGATCTGGTGGGGGGCAGCTGAAGCAGAGAACCTTCTGAAAGGAATTCTGGATGAGCGCTGAGGATAAGGGCTGATGGGAGGCGGGCAGAGGATGGAGAAAAGATAAGAGTCAGGGTGATGATGCCTGTTTCCCTGCAACGGTGCCCCGTGAATGCGGCTGAGCGTCATTATCTGGAACGAGGAAGGGTGGGGATGGCCGGCAATTACTGACACCTTGAAGGAGTGAAGAAGACACAAGAATGACCTACTAGTAGGTGTTGGATGGTCCAATGTCTGGGGCTCTTGCCAGGGCAGGAGAAAGCGGCGAGACTGGACCCCAGACCGGACCCCCAAGAAGGGGTGGGGTTATTAAAAATTAAATACGTCGAACAGGCACGTAAGAACCCGGCTCTGGGTTTCACAGGCATCGGATTACTTGATTCTCACCAGGCAGAGTTGACTATTTTCCTCATTTTATAGGTAGTTCCCGATCTACGAGACTACAGAACTTATTCGCCACGGTCGCAGGTAGGAGATCTGAACGGCGCGCGCGGTCTCACTGTGACTCAGACCAGAGTCTAACCCACAGAGTTCTCACGTGGGGCGGCAGTTGGGGGATGGAGAGACCAGCATGTGGCTAGCCGGAAATTCGGGGAGCAGGGCAAAAGAAACGAAAAGTGAACGGGTGCAGGTCTCAGAGAAGAGGGACCGAATCCCCAGAATCGGGGGGGTGGGGGGGCGGGGGCTGGACCTCAGAATCAGAGAGACAGAGAACCAGAGTCAGAGGGAGCAAAGGGCCACCCAGCCCGGATCAGGAGGAGGGGGCCGGAACCCCTGGGGTAGGAAGGAAGACGGGGCTGGATCCCCAGGTCAGAGAGAAAAATGCCCAACTCTCGGGGTCGGGAGGAGGAGGGGACTGGATCCCAGGATCCCCGAGAGGAAGGGGCCAGGCCCGCCTCCCGGTTGGAGCCTCGCAGGGCGGGGCGCGGAAGAATCCGGGCGGGCCGTGCTGCGCCACCCCCGCTATATCTGTCCCCAGTCCCCGGGGCCGCCTCATTCCCCGTCCTCGGATCACAATCTCTCCTCAGGCCACCGAGACGCCATCTCCGCCCGCATAGCCCTGGCTATGGCTCTGTAGCCGCGACCCCTCCGCGTCCCGGCCCGTCTCCGCGCTCACCGCGCTTGCGCTCTTCTCTACCGCCTTCTTTTCTTCAGCCGAGGCCGCCGCCTCTCCTTTCCGCAGCCATGGAGTGAGTAACCGCTCGCCCCTCCCTCCCCACCCGCCTTCCCCGCCCTTGCGAGGCTCGAGGCCTTCACGACCAGTCGGGGGGGGGGGGGGGTGGGGAGACGAGAGTGAGGAATCACGGTCGCGCAGGCGCAAGAGAGGAAAGACGCCCCGTTGGTACGTGGCCGAGCATGCGCATTCGGACCGATAGGGGGAAGGGTGCGTTCTTCGGGAGAATGTTGGCGTTTAAAGATTGTCTGCGTGCAGGTGCGCCTGCGCACTAGCCCCAAGGGGAGGGGGAAACGAGTCTGTCCGCGAGCCGTTGCTCACGTGCACAAGCCCACCAGATCCCTTATTTTTCTGTGAAGGGCGGACAGTAAGCAGCCGCACATGCGCATTGACTCCCGCAACCCCCGCAGGCGTGAGAGAGCAGTTGGATCGGTAGCGGAGCATGCGCTTCGGCCCTGAGCGAGAGAGCCGCGTGTGAAAAGGGTCGGGGCTGGGGACCGGTTCTCCGCCGGCCCCCTCCACTCTCCCGGCTCCACATTGCGCAGGCGCACAGCAAAATTTACGTTTCATTCAGGCACCTGCTGGGGCGGTGTCGGGGGGGCTGACTTAGATTGACAGGGCGGAAGGCGAGGCCTAGAGGCTACCGGTTAAGAAAGGGGTGGAACTAGGATCACAGCGGCCGCGAGGGGCGGGGCTTGGGGAGGGTGGAGCCCATTGTGAGAAGGGGCGTGGTCAGGCAAATTTAGCCGAGGGGTGGGGTTTCGATCGGAGAAAAGGCGTGGCCTCTGGGGAATCATCGGAAGGGGTGGGGTGCGAGACTTGGGCAGGACTGGGGCGGTCATCACAAATTTCAAACGAAACCCTGGGACTTGGTGGATGGACCACGTTAATGGAGGGGCAGGACTGGGGGACTTCCCCTGGGAACTGATTTTTGAGGTGGCTTCTTGGGAGGAGGTGGAGCCTAAAGAAAATGCTTTAGAGGAAGGGGTGTGGCTGGAAGAAAATTCTCCTGGGATTGAGTTTTTATGAAGTGGGGCGAGTGGGTGGGGCTTAAGGAAATTCCCCTGGGAGACCATTAGGTTTCTGTATTGGAAGGAGTGGGGCTTGGGAATTCTAAGAAAAGTAACTGGGACCTAAAGAGAATTCCCTTGGGAGTGGGTGGGGCTCAGAGATTTGGGGAAAGAATAGATTTAGAATTCCGATAGGGCAGGGTGCAGTCTCAAGCCCCGTTGGAAGGGGAAGGGAGGACCCTGGGGACATGGAGGTGTGGCTTGGTTTCTCTAAGACTTTGGCGGTGGATGAGGATGGCTTCTGACACCACCTACTTTTGTCTCACTTGTAGGTCTTCCACTTTCGCCTTGGTGCCTGTCTTTGCCCAACTGAGCAACCTCCAGAGCCTCCTTCCAGCTGTCGGTTCAGCCTTCTTCATTGCCACCCGTGCCCAGAGCCGGTGCTGCAGCCATGTCACTCCTGGCGACTCTGGGGCTGGAGCTGGACAGGGCCCTGCTCCCAGCTAGCGGTCTGGGCTGGCTCGTAGACTATGGGAAACTCCCCCTGGCTCCTGCCCCCCTGGGCCCCTATGAAATCCTTGGGGGAGCCCTGGAGGGCGGGCTCCCAGGGGGAGGAGAGCCCCTGGCAGGTAAGGGCAGGTGGGGAATGGAGGTGGGGTGAGCTGGGCCATGGGGGCAGGGGAGAATTCAATGATTCATTCAATAAATATTTACTGAGTATCTGCAATGCCCGAGGGGCTGCTTTAGGTGCTGGCAGATACAGCTGCGACGAGACTGACATCATCCCTCTCCTCCTGGAACTCACTCTATTGGGGGGGCAGACAAAAGACAAATTAGGTGATGATGGGTTGGGATAAGTGGGAAACACTTAGTAGCTGAGCTGAAAAATGAAAACAGTCCTAGTTTAGAGAGGGTAGCCAGGAAACACATAGGTAACATTTTGGCCGAGACCTAAAGGCTGGGAAGGAATAAGCCATGAAAAGACCCAAGGGAAGAGCTTTTCAGGTATAGGAAACAGCATCCCCAGGAGCCCTGGGGCAGAAGTTATTTTATTCATTAGTGTATCCCAAATGCTTGGCACATAGTGGGTTCTCAATAATTAATGAATTAAAGATAAAACAGGCTGTGTTGTGTGTGTGATCTAGTTTGCCTTTTAAGAATAGAGAGTAAATCAGAAACTACAGACATAGGGTAATCAGTAAAGCGGATGTTAGAATGGTTGAAGAAATGTGTGGTTGACTTTTGTTGTTTGGGTCATTTGGTTGGTTGACTGGTTCATTGACTGGTTGGTTAAGGTGTTGACTGGTTGGTTGACTGATTCCTTCAGTTCCTTGATTGGCCAACTGGTGGTTAAGTTGGTTGACTGGGTAGTTGATTGGTTGGTTAACTGGTTGGTTAGATGTTTGTTTGTTGGCTGGTTTGTTGATTTGTTGAGTAGCCTGATGATTCATTGATTGGTCGGTTGATTGATTGTCTGCTTGGTGGTTTCACTCAATGAATGGCATGAATGAAGCAGGTGTGAACGAGCACCAGGTTGGGTGGAAGACCAGGAAGTCAATGACATTTATGTCCCTCCTGCAATCCTCCAGGTGACGGCTTCTCTGACTGGATGACTGAGCGGGTGGACGTTACAGCCCTCCTGCCCCTGGAACCCACCTTGCCCCCAGGTGCCCTCCCCCCACCTTCCCCACCCCCACCTGACCTGGAAGCCATGGCCTCTCTCCTCAAGAAGGAGCTGGAACAGATGGAAGACTTCTTCCTTGATGCTCCACTCCTCCCACCATCCTCCCCACCACCGCAGCCCCCACCCTCAGCACCCTCCCTCCCCCTCCCACTCCCCCTCCCCACCTTTGACCTCCCCCATCCCCCTGCCCTGGATACCCTTGACTTGCTGGCCATCTACTGCCGCAGCGAGGCCGGGCAGGGAGACTCAGGGTTGGCGCCCCTGCCCCCACCACAGCAGCCCCCTCCTCCTCCCCCTCCGCCCTCTCGCCCGGCCCCCTACCCCAATCCTGCCACCACCCGAGGGGACCGCAAGCAAAAGAAGAGAGACCAGAACAAGTCAGCGGCTCTGAGGTACCGCCAGAGGAAGCGGGCAGAGGGCGAGGCCCTGGAGGGCGAGTGCCAGGGGCTGGAGGCACGCAACCGGGAGTTGAGGGAGAGGGCTGAGTCGGTGGAGCGTGAGATCCAATATGTCAAGGATTTGCTCATCGAGGTGTATAAGGCTCGAAGCCAGAGGACCCGGAACAGCTAGAGGGGCAGGGGCTTTGGGCCATAGGGGGCACTGGTCTTCAGCTCCAACTCACTTCTCTTTCTGGGGCTGAGGTGGGAGGGTCCCTCCATCATCCCCCTGTCTGTCTCTCTCCCCTTCTCCCTGTCTCCTTTTCTCTTTGTCTCCTCTCCTGTCCATTTCTGAATCTGCTCCCCTTCTCCCTCCCCAGAATCATGGAGTGTTTGGCCTTAGTCAACATCTACACTCCTCAAGTAACAGCTGAGGGCCTGGGGCCCGCAGGGAATTCGGGGAGCAGGGGAGAGCTTGCAAACCTGGCCTCTCAGACAGGGAAGTGAGGCCAGGAAGCTATGCAGAATGAATGTGCAACTGAGGACGGGAGAGCGAGCTGGGGACGTGAGGCAGGGAGGGTTTCAGGAACGGCACCCTACTAACAATATAAGCAAAAAGCAAGCCAAGTGACCTTGGGGAAGTGTATTTGGGTGGGAAGCCAAAAGGCGGCCAAGTTCACAGAGCAGATGAATATGCAGGTAGACGGGGAGGTGGGCGGGGCGGGGGATGGCCATAATTGGTGACTGGGTGTTCATTTTAGCTCTGGGAGGAAATCAGTGTTTGTGGAGGTGTTGGGGGAGGGGCTGCAGGGACTGATCCTTTTGGTGATTTGTGAGCGGAAATAAAATGAAGAATTTCCCCTGGTCTGTGTGTCTTTGTCTTGGAGAGGAGAAATTGGGGAGAGAGCAGTCTCAGGCCAAAGACGATACTAACAGTAGACAGAACAGATAATACTTCTAGTTAAGCTTTTGGCACATGGCCAAAGCCCAGATGGGATGATTGAACTAATAAAGACACAAGACCCACTTTTAGATCCAGACCATTTTTTTTTTAAGATTTTATTTATTTATTTGAGAGAAAGAGTGAGCGAGACAGAGAGCATGAGAGGGGAGGGGGGTCAGAGGGAGAAGCAGGCTCCCTGCTGAGCAGGGAGCCCGATGCGGGACTCCATCCCAGGACTCCAGGATCATGACCTGAGCCGAAGGCAGTCACTTAACCAACTGAAATCTTTAGGGGCGCCTGGGTGGTTCAGACAGTTGGGCGCCTGCCCAGGCGCCCCAGATCCAGACCATTTATTACTTACATAGACAGCAAAAGAAAGAGTAGCCAAAGGGGCCAGCTCCTTGTGGTTCTTGCTGCAAACACCAAAAAGGACCACACTCAAAAGGGTCCGGACGCTGCAGCCAGAGTCCTGGGGCGCCCCTGCCAAGGAGCCAGCTGTCTGATGAAAGCCTCCCAGGGGAAGTTGGGAGGTCAGTGAGAATATGGCCTGGAAGTCATGAAGGAGATGATCCCCTACATCTATTTGTTGAGGGCTTACTATGTGTGAAGTGCTATTTTAAGCCCTTTGTGCGGTTATTTCGGTGAACACAAGAGGATGGTACTGTTAGATTTTGTTTTGTTTTTTTTTTAATTTTATTTATTCATTTGAGACACAGAGATATATATAGAGAGAGCGCATGAGCAGTGGGAGAAGCAGAGGGAGAGGGAGAAGCAGACTCCGCGCTGAGCCAGGAGCCCGATGTGGGGCTCGATCCCAGGACCCTGGGATCATGACCTGAGCCGAAGGCAGATGCTTAACCATCTGAGCCACCCAGGCGCCCCGGTACTGTTAGATTTTGGATGAAGAACCTCAAGCACGCATTCCATCTGTGCAGTCTCTGCCAGCCACTAATTGGGATGGGAAGGGCTGGGCACACAATGTGAACAAAGTCATGTTCTCTGCCACCATGGAACCTATGTTCTGGCCGGGGAGACAGATTATGTAACTTGGCCCAGTGTAGCAGTTATAAATGCTTTGGGCTGCAATGAACAGCAGACCTGATCATCAGCATACACATCAGTTAATTTTTCTCATATACATCTAGATGGCGGGGGAGGAGGGCCTGCTGGCTTTGTTCAGAGGTTCAGAGACTGCTGTTGCTGAGGTCTCTTTGATTCTCTTGATTTTTTTCCACATAGTCACAAGATGGAGGCCACAGTTCTGGGCATCCTATGAATTTGAGGCAGGAGGTCAAAACTTTCTTAGCCTGGTAGATTTCTGCCTGCATCTGGTTGTCTAGAGCTGCTACATTGGCATTTCTACCTGCAGGGGAGGCTGAGTACAGACATGTAGTGGAATATAATTCAGTCTTAAAAAGGAAGTAAACTCTGATAGTTGCTACAACATGGATAAATTTTTTTTTTAAGATTTTTAAAAAAAATTTATTTATTTGACAGAGAGAGACACAGTGAGAGAGGGAACACAAGCAGGGGGAGTGGGGGAGGGAGAAGCAGGCTTCCCACGGAGCAGGGAGTCCGATGCGGGGCTCGATCCCAGGACGCTGGGATCATGATCTGAGCCGAAGGCAGACGCTTAATGACTGAGCCATCCAGGGGCCCCAACATGGATACATCTTGAGGACGTTATGCTAAGTGAAATAAGCCAGTCACAAAAAGATAGTGCGTGATTCCACTTATATGAGATGCTGTTCTAAGTCCTCAAGCTTTATCCAGAAGTGGAATTGCTGGATCATATTTTTCTATTTTTAATTTTCCTGGGAAGTGCCTAACTTTCCGCAGCAGATGTACCATTGTACGTTCCCACCAACAGTACACAAAGTTTCCAATTTCTTCACATCCTTGCCAACACTTGTTATTTTCTGTGTGTTTTTTAATAGTAGCCATCCTGATGGGTGTGAAATATATGCCTAAAATTCTTTTTTTTTTTTTTTTTTAATTTATTGGGACATCTGGGTGGCTCAGTCGGTTAAGCGTCTGCCTTCGGCTCAGGTCATGATCCTGGAGTCCCAGGATCGAGTCCCGCATCGGGCTCCCTGCTGAGCAGGGAGTCTGCTTCTCCCTCTGACTCTCCCCCCTCTCATGCTCTCTCTCTCTCATTCTCTCTCTCAAATAAATAAATAAAATCTTAAAAGAAAAATAAATAAAAGTTTTGCGATTTTAATTGCTAAAATTGTAAATATGGATAGGCACAAGCCACGTAAACAAAAGTTCTTTGGGGTTGCTGATATTTCTTTAAAGTGTAAAGGGGTCCTGAGACCAAAAAGGTTGAGAACTGCTGTATTGGGATTTATTTCCACTTAAATTCAAATCTTGAGACTTTGGGCCACCCAAGTGTTGTGAATTGGCGCTGAAATTCCATGTGGGGGCTGACCAGTCCTTAGAGCTTCTCTGAGGCAGGTTTTTCCTTTTTCCACTGAGCAGCAAAACATCTTTACTTGGGACAATGCTGAAATTTACCTGAGCCTTGTGTGTCTGGAAAACAGCAACGGTTAAGGAATCCTCCCTAGACATTTCCATTTCAGGAATGGGCTTACTGGAAAGAAGCACCCTTCCTCATGACTCAGAGAAGACCCATGGATGGCCCCGTTGTTTACCCAAGACAGTGCCACACACAGACCCTTCAAATTCCCCACCCCCCAAAAAGGGGGGTTGGGGGGGGCTCATAAATGATTAGCTGAACTGTTTTGTCCCCATTGATCCATCAGAGCAAAATGTTTGTTAACCAAACCTAGATTGAGTTGTTCCCCCCGACTCCCCGGAATCCGGAACTTTGGTCGTTCTCAGCCTGAGCCCTCCTCCACCTTGCCATAATCCTAATAAAGTCTCTCCTTACCAGGTCTGAATTTCATTTTATTAAAGTGAATTCACATAGTATAAAATTGGCCATTTTAAAGCGAACAATTCACTGGCATTTAGTATATTCACAGTGTTGTGCAACCACCACCTCTATCTAGTTCCAGAACATTCCCATCACTCCATGCCCATGGGGCAGTTACTTCACATTCCCCTCACCCCCCACTTGTTTTTGTTTGATGCTTACAGTTCTGTGCTGGAGGAGTGAATTTAATTCTTGTTCACCCTTGATGGTTTTAGTCTTTGGGGTCGGTAGTGGGTTGAATAATGGCCCCCCAAAAGATACACCCATGTCCTAACTAACACCTGGGAGCCTATGAATGTGACTATATTTGCAAAAAACACAGATATGGGCTCTAAATGCAATGGCAAGTGTCCTTATCAGAGACAGAAGACAGACACCACCAGAGAGGAGGGAGGAGAGACCATGTGACCACAGAGGCAGAGACTGGGGTGATGCATTCACACCCCCAGGGATGCCTGGAGCCACCAGAAACTGCAAGAGGCAAGCAAGTATCTTCCCCTAGAACCTTTGGACAAAGTAGTCCTGCTGACTGCTTGATTGCAGACGTCTGGCCTCCAGAACCTCGAGAGAAGAACTTTGTGTTGCTCGAAGTGACTATGTTTGTGGTACTTTGTTTCAGAAGCCCTAGGAAACTCATACAGGACCCCAGTTTATTGTGGTGAGGTTTTTCTTTTAGATGCCCCACTTGGGTGACCCTAGACTTTTCATTATCTTTCATCTCTTGGCATGGAGCAGAGCAAGATTTAAAAAAAAAAAAGTAGAAAAAAATACATCTCTGAGAAGCTGTCTGTAGCTGAGACTTCCTGGGGATGTCCACGCTGAGTACTCAGAGTTGGGGGTCAGGAGCCCTTAGAGCTTGAACTTAGTTTGAAGCACTCCTGACTGGTGGTTGCTACTTGGCAGGAACAAATGCAAATCTCAAGGCCTAAGTTCAAGTTCACCTGGAGTAGGGAAGGCCCCGGTGGCAAAGCATTTCCATGCTAACTCCTGTCTCAGGTTCTAGCCTTCCTCTGCACTTTGGCCAGAGCCAGACCCAGCCAACTGCTGCCCAAAAGCCGATGTTCGTATTTTACCTGTTGCCTTTACGGGTAGTTAAGTGGGATGGTTTGTGTGAACAATGGAGAAGAGACACAGACTCTATCTCCATCTCAGATCCCTTTTGTTACATTTGAAGTCTTGCAATTTCAGGCCTAAGCTTTGGGATGTCGGTAATTTACATTGTATATCCCAGGAAAACAGCAGGCCAGTGCAGCTCACTCATGTTGGCTGAAACAGAGAAAGGACTAAATTAAGCTTTACCCAACAGGGAAATTGGGAGCGTTTAGTGGTTTTTCTCCTCCAGAAGCGAGGCAGAGGCTGGCGGTGCAAAGCCGAGCTGTGTGGCCGTGAACAGTGTCTTTGCCTCTCTGAGCCCAGTTTCCTTATCTGGAAGGCAGGGATGGCGAGCACGGACCTTTGAGGCAGCAAACATGGAGAGAGATCACCCTGGGTTTGGAGGGAGTCCAGCCTGGGCGCTAACCTTTGTTCCATCATAAACTATCTGTGTGAGCTGGGGAAAAAATGGGGCAACAGGGTACCCATTATAGAGTCCAGGAATCGATTGAAAATATTCTGATCAGCGTTTAGAGATAGGAAGAGAATAAAAATATCATGCTGTACAGGGGGGCATTTCCTGAAGCTATGTTAATGTGAAATGATTTTTTTTTTTAAGATTTTATTTATTTGACAGAGAGAGACACAGCGAGAGAGGGAACACAAGCGGGGGAGTGGGAGAGGGAGAAGCAGGCTTCCCGCGGAGCAGGGAGCCCGATGCGGGGCTCCATCCCAGGACCCTGGGATCATGACCTGAGCCGAAGGCAGATGCCTAACGACTGAGCCACCCAGGCGCCCCGTGAAATGATTCTTACTGTGCATCACGGTCAGAAAAGTCTGGGAGCCACTGGGAGACGGCCCCCAGCCTCGCACTGATTTCCAGACCCCCGCCGGGACCACTCCCGAGAGCGTCTCCCTTTCAGACGCGATCCCACCGCGCCCACAGCAAACCTCCCGGTCTCCCGGCGGCGCTGTGTTGGCGGGACTCGGCCGCCAGGTGGCGCGCGTGCCCCGCCGCGAGCGGGTTCTGCTCTGTCTGACCGTCCAGGCCCCGGTTTCCTCCTGGTCCCGTGTCGCCCCGAGGATCCCGTTTGCTGGGGCGGGAGACCCTGGACACGAATACAGCTCCCCCAGCAGAGCGCGGAGGGAGGGCTCGGGCGGTCAGGAAGGGATGCGGCCGTCCTGAGCCCCACGCCTCCCTTGATTCTGCAGTGATCATCCAGTACCTCCCTCTGTGCGCTGGACAGAGTCGCCCCTCCCAGAGCTCGCATCCCGGAGGGGAGGACAGACAAGAACCCCCAGTCACAACCCACCAGTACAGGGACGCCTCCTTGCCCAGGGCTTAGAGACAAGTGCGGCGCGGGACAGCCGGGGGTGGAATCCCATCCCGCCCCCAGATGGCTGTGTGACCTTGGGCAGCTTGCTTAGCCTCTCTGTGCCTCAGTGTTCTTTCTCTGCTATAAAATGGGAGAATAACACTCACGGCACAGGGTTGTCATGGGCATGAAACGAGTTAATATTTGTTTTTTGTTGTTGTTTGTTTGTTTTTTTTTAAAGATTTTATTTATTTGACAGAGAGGGCGAGAGAGCACAAGCAAGGGGAACGTTACAGGGAGAGGGAGAAGCAGGCTCCCCGCCAAGCTGGGAGCCCCATGCAGGGCTCAATCGCAGGACGCTGGGATCGTGACCTGAGCTGAAGGCAGACGCTTAACCATCTGAGCCACCCAGGTGCCCCACAAGTTGATATTTGTAAAGCACTTAGAAGGGGCTTGGTATGTTTGTAAACCAATTGTTACAAATTCCCATTTGCAAGAAAAACCGAGGAGCAGAGCAGGGTAATGAATGAATTGACAAAGTCCCATTTCTAAGCCCTAGGAGGATCTCTGAGTTGAGTTCAATGATTCTGATTCCTAGCCCAGAGGCTTTTCCTCTGCATTACACTTGCAGGAGTAAAAACCCAGTTCCTTTTGCGTGGTGGAGGGCAGGCAAATCCAGAGTGAAATCCTCCAGCAGAGACCAGGGCCCAGCCACACATGGGCCAGTAGTGGACTCAGGCATGGAACCAGAGCGAGACCCTGTGTCTGGGTCAGTGGAATAGCTCGACGAGGAAATAAATCATTTTCATATAATGAACTACATCCTGACTGTTATAAGAACACGGAAGAGAAGTGAAGTACCAGTAGCAGTCCATGGAGATGCCCTGCCTCTTCAGTCCAGAATTGTGATGAATTCTGAAGCAAGGTTGGGCGTGGCCTCAGCCCTCCCTCCAGAGAAGGGATCTAACGAGGCCAGGATGCACTGGCCGGTTGCATGAACAGGTACCCCAAGTGCCCTATCTTCTGCATCTGCCGCTCCGTGGTCTTGCCCTGAACGTTCAACCATGACTTCACACGGAGTTCCTGACGACCATCTGATCAAACATACTGGTTCCCCCCCGAACCCGTCGCCCCTCCATTCATGTCCTTCCCAGAACCTCAGAATGTGAGTTATTTAGAAATAGAGTCATTGCAGATGTAACTGGTTCAGATGAGGTCCTACCGCGGTAGGGTGCGTGATGCGTCCGATATGACCGGCATATTTACAAGGAGAAAAAGAAACAGAGACAGACATGCGGGGAGACACACCACGTGAAGACAGAGTCAGGGAGGGCAGTGACGACGTCACGAGCCCGGGGTTGCTGGCAGCCACCAGAGGCTGGAAGAGGTCAAAAAGGATCCTTCCCGGGCGCCTGGGTGGCTCAGTTGGTTAAGCAACTGCCTTCGGCTCAGGTCATGATCCTGGAGTCTCGGGATCGAGTCCCGCATCGGGCTCCCTGCTCAGCGAGGAGCCTGCTTCTCTCTCTGACCCTCCCCCCTCTCATGTGCTCTCTCTCATTCTCACTCTCTCAAATAAATAAATAAATCTTTAAAAAAAAAAAAAAAAAAAAGGATCCTTCCCTCCAGAGCCTGCAGAGGGAACACAGCCCTGTCCATGCCATGATTTCAGACTTGCAGCTTCCAGAACTGTGAGAGAATACATTTCTATTGGTTGAACCCCCACAGTGGGTGGCGCTTTGCAAGAATTTGTAAGAACATAGATGTGCTGAGAAAGGGAAAATGAGCTCTTGAGCTCCTGGCCAGGGGGTGCTCTTCTCTTGTGGGACAGAAAGAATCTCGAAGGGGCTCCTGCGTGGCCCAGTCAGTTAAGCGTCTGCCTTCAGCTCAGGTCATGATCCCAGGGTCCTGGGATCGAGCCCCGCATCTGGCTCCCTGCTCAGTGGGGAGTCTGCTTCTCCTCCTCCCTCTGCCCTTCCCTCCCGTCCTCCCCATCATGCTCCTTCTCTCACTCTCTCTTTCTCTCAAATGAATAAATAATATCTTAAAAAAAAAAAAACCACAAACCAATCTCGCAGAACACAAACATCAGTCAAGGGCACTCTTTGGCCTTAATAAGATAAGACAAAGGGAGGGATGGGGTGACTGGGTGATGGACACTGGGGATGGTATGTGCTCTGGTAAGCGCTGTGAATTGCGCAAGACTGTTGAATCTCAGATCTGTACCTCTGAAACAAATAATGCAATATATGTTAAGAAAGAAAAAAAGAAGAAGAAGAATGTAGCAGGAGGGGAAGAATGAAGGGGGGGAAATCGGAGGGGGAGAAGAACCATGAGAGACGATGGACTCTGAAAAACAAACTGAGGGTTCTAGAGGGGAGGGGGGTGGGAGGATGGGTTAGCCTGGTGATGGGTATTGAGGAGGGCACGTTCTGCATGGAGCACTGGGTGTTATGCACAAACAATGAATCATGGAACACTATATCTAAAACTAATGATGTAATGTATGGGGATTAACATAACAATAAAAAAAATTAAAAAAAAAATAAGATAAGACAAAAAAAACAAGCCCATTTCATAATTTTCTCTAAGTGCAGACAACAAACAAGGTCACAGTACAAACCCTGAAGGTACCAAATATCCCTCTCTCCTGACTAATAGCGTGACCTCCGCTTCTTGAGTGGAATCCCTTCTCACTCTCTCTGGCTGGTGGGGATTGGCTGCCCGGGAGGGAGAGGGGCTGTCTGTTTCATAGCCCCTGGGGAAGTCAGACAGTGTTGTTGGAGAACAGATAACTCATCATACCTCCTTGCCTGTTTTATTTTATTTTTAAAAATATTTTATTTATTTTTGAGAGAGAGAGAATGAGCAGAGGGAAGGAGCAGAGGGAGAAGCAGATTCTCCGTAGAGCAGGGAGCCCCCAGGGCTCAATCCCAGGACTCTGGGATCATGACCAGAGCTGAAGACAGACCCTTAACCGACTGAGCCACCCAGGCGCCCCTCCTTCCCTATTTTAAAGGGTCCTGGATAGAAGGGGGGAATACCTGCCCACCGCTCATCATTGAAATGGGTGTTGCCGTTTGTGCTAGGCTGAATAATGCCCCCCAAAGATACTCAGGTCCTAATCCCCGGAACCTGTGTTATTTTTTAGATGACAAAAAGGACTTTGCCAATGGGATTCAGTTAAGCATTCTGAGGTGGGGAGATTATCCTGGGTGATCCAGGTGGGCCCCAAATGTAACTCCAAACATTCTTTTTTTTTTTTTAATTCAACTAGCCAACATATAGTACGTCATTAGTTTTAGATGTAGTGTTCAGTGATTCATCAGTTGCATATAACACCCAGTGCTCATTATAACACGTGCCCTCCTTAATGCCCATCACCCAACTCCAAACATTCTTATAAGAAGGAAGCAAAGGGAGATTGGGACGCAGAACCAAAGGCCAGGGGACAGAAAAGCAGCTCAAAGCAGAGCCTGAGAGAGAAGATGCCACACAGCTGGCTTTGAAGATGGAGGAAGGGGCTGTGAGTCACGGAATGCAGTTCTAGAAGCTGGAAAAGGCCAGGAGATGGATCCTCCCCTGGAGCTTCTCAAGGGAGAGGGGGGTTAAACTTAAATGTAGTGGCTAAAACAAGACAAATGTATTCTCTTACAGTTCTGGAGTCCAGAAGTCCAAAGTGAGCCTCACGAGGCTGATGCCAAGGCGTCGGCAGGGTCGGTTCTTTCTGGAGGTTCTAGGGAGAATCCAGTCCTTGCTTCCTGAGGTTCCCAGTGGCCACCAGCAGTCCTGGACCGACGATATCTCTACAAGCTCTTCCGTTGTCACATATCCTCCTATCCACTCTGCCGTCAGATCTCCCTCTGCCTCCTTCTTACAAACTTGTGATTACATTTAGGTTCCACCTGGATAATCTCTCCCTCCCAAGATCTTTAACGTCATGATACCCGCAGAGTCCCCTTTGCCCTGCAAGCTCGCATGTTCACAGACTCTGGGGATTAGAGTGTGATCTTTGGGGGCCACTATTCTGTCTGTTATATACACTGCCTCCTTGAATCTTCCGCCCAGGATATGGCATTTTTTCTGATTGTCTGTGGGAGGGGAGAGAAACACTCTCTCAGCCCCACCCCTTCACCACCCCCTCCATCTCTCCCCAGGCAATGTCACATCCCATAGTCCTAGATGTCCTGCTTCTGCACCTGTTCTGAGCCCCTCCCCCACCTCGGCCCCCAGGAACCACAGCCAGGACCCTGCGAGGAGTCTGGGGAAGCCACGTGCTGACCCTGCACCTGCAGGTCCTTAGTTGATGGACCTGAGCTCAACAGGTGAATTCACCTTCATGCCCTGACCCCACCTGGGGCAGCTCCGGGACTCCAGGGTTCAAGGGCTGTGTGGGGCTCAGGATTCAGCTCTCCCCAGCCCAGCTCAGCCTGACAGGTATGTTCAGGTGTGGAGGTACCCCTTCCAAGACTGGAAGAAATGAGTCTCATGTGCAGAACGAGCCAGAGGCTGGGGGCAGCGACTACTGAGTCTTCCCTAATGAGTGGGCAGGCTCTGCAGGACTACTTCATATTTTCACTGTTAGAAGCACAATTTTTCTGCTTTTAAACACTTCAGTGGGGCTCCTGTTGCTCCGGAAATAATGATCCAAATCCCTAATATGGTACCCAAGATACACATGGTCTCTCTCAATATTAGCTTAGCAAGACGGACACATACACACACACACACACACACGGATGTTATTCCTTGTGAGTCCCAGGAGGCTCTCTACCCTCCTCTTTCTCCCAGGAAGGGTGGCCTCTGTATCCAGGCAACTGGACCCTGGTTGTCAGGCCAAGGAGACCCAGAGGCAATGATGTCCCCTAGAGAAGAGAAAGAATTAGGGCTCTTCTCTTCCCCTGGACGCTGCCTGGAGTTGGGTGACTCTTCGGTCCTCAGCACCCACAATGTGTCAATGCTATGTGATCCTGGGTCCCTGGAATCCTGCCGGTGGCTCACCCCCTCCCCTCATTCTTTCTGCTCATCTACTGGAAAAGCAACGAACTGCTTACTTGATTTGAAAGAAGGGAAGTTTGAGGGGCCCATCTTGCAATTTTGCAGAAATCGAAAAACTGACTCAAACCAAGAGTGACTGAGTTGGAGACAGAGGTCCCAGTGTCCCTTATCCACAGAGCCTCCCCCCGGGGGGGCCCCTTCAGGGCTTCTGTCCACGGGGCCCAGGTCGGGTTGTGGACCATATAGTAGCAATGGTCACTGGAGGGATGGGCAGGGAACACAATGCCCTTGGATCCACACGCCACGGGTTGGGGACGTGCTCTGCTGATGCTGTGTGGTGTCCCTGTGGTACCTCCTGGGGCCATTTAGTTAAAAGTGACAAGTCGCCTCCTGTTTGAGGGACAAGTGGTTGAGGAGTTAAGTGAGGAACCGGTTACAGATGCAAAGGAACTGAAGCTTTCTGTGTGCGGTCTCGGACTGGGCTTGTCCCATTTGGGGACTCAGCAATCTTCCTGGTCAGCAACTTCCCGGCCGAGGCAGGCTCTGCGGGGGGCTCACTGCGAGCAGACGCCGCGGGGCCACCAGGGGGCGCGCCGAGCCCCGGTCTGCGGACACGCGGACCCAGGCCGCGGGGCACCGCCTCCCCCTGGCTTCCTGCCCCCCCCACCCGGGAGGAGGGAGACAGTCTGTTCTGGGGTCCCCACGACCACCCTGAGGTTCGCTGATTCACTAGAAGGACCTGAAGAACAACTCCTATTGTTTTAAGCCACCTAGGCTGTACAACTCTGCTAAGGCAGCCCCGGTGTCGCAAAGACGTGCAGCGACTGCATGGTGACTTAAGTTGTTCAGATTCTAGCCCCTGCAGGGGTCGGACTGATCCAGTGCCTATCTGTTGTGGCCCATCTGCTGTGGCCCAAGGCCCCCAGGGAAACCAGGGCACTCTTACCAGGCAGGACATTCCAAGAGCTCAGGGGTTCTCCCGCAGGAGCCAGGCAAAGGCCAGACCAATCTTTGCTTCAGGCTAATTCTTTACTACATGCACAGCTGGGAAGCTGAGGACTTGGGTTGCAGAGAAGCAGGGAGGCCCCCGGTATGCGTCTTGAATTCCTATGTTGTCCCAACTCTTCAAGAGAGAGATGCTCATGGACCCAGCCCCTGGGCGGTGGTGACCACACTTCTCTGTCGGGGCAGGTCTGAGCCTGGAAGCTTCTGGCCAGAGCTGGCTATGTAATTTGTGGGGCCCAGAGCAAAATGAAAATGTGGGGGCCCTGTGACAAAAAGCAGGAAAAAGCTCTTTCCTTTCTTCCAGGGACTGTCTCTCTTGACCTGTGGTGTGGTTTGGTTTTTGTCTTCTTTACACTAAAAAAAAAAAAAAATGTGGTAAAAAACACATAAGATAAAGTTTACCATTTAATTTAATTTATTTATTTTTAAAGATTTTATTTATTTATTTGAGAGAGAGAGAAAGAGCTGGGAGAGAGACAGAGGGGGAGGGATAGAGGGAGAGGGAGAAGCAGGCTCCCTGCTGAGAAGGGAGCCCGATGCGGGGCTCCATCCCAGGACAATGAGATCATGACCTGAGCCAAAGGCAGATGCTTAACCGACTGAGCCACCCACGTGCCCCTAAAATTTATCATTTTAATGTACACAGTATCCAGTTCCAGAACTTTTCCATCACCTCAGAAGGAGACCCTATACCAGTTAGTAATCACTCCCCACCCCCTCCTCCCCCAACCCCTGGGAACCACTAATCCACTCCCTGTCTCCATGGATTTGTCTCTTCTGGGCATTTCATAAATATGGAGTCTTACAGTATGTGGCCTTTTGTGTCTGGCTCCTTTCACTTAGCATAATTTTTTGAGGTTTATCCATGTCATAGCATGTGTTGGTAGGCGGCACATTTTTTAATTTTAATTTTAATTTATTTATTTTCAAAGATTTTATTTATTTATTTGACAGAGAGAGACACAGCGAGAGAGGGAACACAAGCAGGGGGAGTGGGAGAGAGAGAAGCAGGCTTCCCGCTGAGCAGGGAGCCCGATGCGGGGCTCGATCCCAGGACCCTGGGACCATGACCTGAGCCGAAGGCAGACGCTTAACGACTGAGCCACCCAGTCACCCCAGGTGGCACCTTTTTTAAAAAAATATTTTATTTATTTATTTGAGAGAGAGAGAGACTGAGAGGAGGTAGGGGCAGAGGGAAAAGCAGACACCCCGCTGAGCAGGGAGCCTGACATGGGGCTCGATCCCAGGACCCTGGGATCATGACCTGAGCTGAAGGTGTCCCGCTTAACCGAGACACCCAAGCGCCTCAGTAGGCAGCAGTTTTAATAAGCAAAGGGAACTTAAATACAGGGCTTATCTTGGGCAGCAGCAAGACCAGTGGATCCTGCACCCGCCCTCCAGATCTTAAAGTTTATATACAGGGAGGCCTTAACTGAGCTCAGTCACCTACATGCTGCAGGTGTTCTCAAGGCTGTGAGTCCTTCGAGCAGCATCTGGGAGCAGGAAAGGCACGCAGAACCCACATTCCAAGCACGGGGAGTGGGTGAGGAGCCTCAGTGGCCTGGGTCCCATCTTCTCGATGACCTTCCCCAACAGCTAGTTAATGTCCTGTCCCTCAGGCTTGACTGGGGGGTGGGCAGTGTAGACCTTCACAGGTGTCTGGGGCTCCCAACACTCAACTCAGCAAAGCTCAGACCCTCTCTGTGCCCAGGTAGGGCTTGGGGGTGGGAGTGGGCCTGAGAACCTGCCCTGGGGATGGGGGATGGGGGATGGGGGAGGTGGGGGATGTGGGAGGTGGAGGGTGGGGGAGGCGTGCGATCCAAGGATCCAATTTCCCCCTCCGGTGCTCCTCATCCCATTAGACTTCAGTTACAAAACACAAATTCAAATCTAGGGGCGCTTGGGTGGCTCAGTCAGTCAAGCGTCCAATTCTTGATCTCAGGGTTGTAAGTTCAAGCCCTGCGTCCTTAAAAAAAAAAAAACAAAAAAAAACCTTAAAGAAGAAATAAAATGATTAAGGATTTCAAGGTGGCGACCTCAGAGAGCGTCCCACCCCAAGTGTGAGGCCCTTCTGAGTGCGGGGACCCTGTGTCCCTGCTGGCCTCTCACTGTGGAGCTGGGAGCTTGTGTGGACTGCAGCCCAAAGGCTTGCGGGGAAGCTGAGTGCCCTTGGGGAGCCAGAGGGCATTGGGTTTGGGGGTCACATGAGGTGTGGTGCCTGAGGGCAGGAGTCAGGCGGGTCATGTTCTCCCCTGTGTCCCCAGTCCCTGTAGGGAGTAGATGTTTGCCTGGTGAATGAATGAATGAGGGAATGAATCCTGCCCCCAGCACCTCACCTGGAGCCCTTTCTCCCCTATTCCCCCTGAAAGCCCCGCTGTGGGGCCGCCCTCATCTGAGGCCGAGGCCGGGCTCCTTTCCTGTGTAGGGCAAGCCCCGTGTCCTTTCTGCTCTGCTTCTTCCATTTGTGAAAGCAGAAGTGGGAAGAAGGGATTTGTCAGGACTTTGTGGTTCCCTTTCTGAGGTTCCTCTTCCATGGACGGTCACTACCCTCTTCTTCCCCCAAGAAGCTTCCTGTCGCAGTTTCCTTCTGGGACAGACAGGCGGGTCCAGAAGCCAGACGGTCTGAGGACAGGCCCCCGGGATCGTGGAAATGCTGTTGCCACTGCTGTCCGTGCTGTTGGCCGGTGAGCGGGCCGAGGGCCGGGGGGTCCCCCAGGGGGCCGGGCGGGCGGCGCTGGTGCGGACGCGGCTGCTGAGCCTCTGTGTCCCCGCAGGGTCCCTGCAGGAGGATCCAGGGTTCGAGCTCCGAGTACAGGACTCAGTGACGGTGCAGGAGGGTCTGTGTGTCCACGTGCCCTGCTCCTTCTCCTTCCCTGGGGTGGGCGGGAGCAACTCTACACCCGCTTACGGCTCCTGGTACCGGATAAAGAATAATCCCAAAGTGCAAGTTCTCATGGCCACGAACAACCCAGCCAGAGGAACAAAGAGGAAAAACAAATTTCCATTCCACCTTCCTGGAGACCCTGGGGCCGGCAACTGCTCCCTGAGCATCACGGATGCCCGGAGGGGACACAGTGGAAACTATTATTTTCACCTGGACAGAGGTCTCACGACACACACTTACAAGAGTAACAGGCTCACTGTGCATGTGAGAGGTAGGGAGGGTCCCCAAGAGTCAGTCACGGGGGGGGGCATGTCCTCAAGGGCAGAAATGGACCCTCTGCTGCTCATCTTTAACGGGGAGAATGGAGCATGGTCTGTTCAACATTGGGGTGAACCCAACCTGTTTCAGAGGCACACACGGGGGTCCCCTCTGGGGTCCGGCCTCTCCTTCTCTCCTCTCCAGCGCTGACACAGACCCCGGATATCCGGGTCAAGGAGCCCCTGGAGTCCGGCTGCCCCAGCCACCTGACATGCTCTGTGCCAGGGGCCTGTGATGGGGCGATGCCCCTCACCATCTCCTGGACAGGGGCTGCCCTCAGAGCCCCGGGACTGGACTTGGAGGCCTCTAACTCCTCGGAGATCCTGCTCACACCCCGCCCGCAGGACCACGGCACCAACCTCACCTGTCGGGTGACCTTCCCCAGGGTTGGCGTGAGCACCCAAAGCACCATTATGCTCAACGTCTCCTGTGCGTGTAGGGCCTGGACTCGGGTGCCTGTGGGGTAGGGCGGGAGGGCTCAGAGGGGTTGCAGGGAGGATACAGGACTTGTCTGTGTTAATTCCCATTCCTGTGTCTCCTGGGGGTGGGTGGCGGGGGAAGGGCCAGCTCCGACCCCATTCGTCACTGTGTCTCTCTGTCCCAGATGCCCCACAGAACCTGAGCATCGGCATCTCTCGAGGAAATTGCACAGGTAGGTCGGGAGGCCCCCTCCCTAAGGCTGGTTGGGAGCAGATCCCCCCGGAGAGCAGAGCCTGGGGCTCAAAGCCAAGCCGGGAGGGCCAGGGTGACACACAGGGAGAGCAGAGTCAGGAGGCCCCCCCTTCACTGAGTGACAGATGATCTTTGCTTACTATTCATTATATGCAAAGACTATTTGTCACATGCATGCAAGTTACAAAGAATCACCATCGAATGAACACTTGGTACTCACCACCCAGGTTAAGAAATAGAACAGGGGCACCTGGCTGGCTTGGTCTGTGGTGCATGCGGCTCTTGATCTTAGGGTCGAGTTTGAGCCCTGCGTTCGGCGTAGAGCCTACTTAAAAAAAAAAAATAGAACAGCAACTCCACCTTTGGAACACCCTAAATGCTCCTTCCCAATTTCAGCCCCTTCCATCTGGCCTCAGAGAAAGCCACTACACTGGACGCTGTGTTACCATCCTTTCTATTTTATTTTACTTTATTTTTGATGAAGGTATAATTGATGAATAAATTGTATATATTTAAAGTGTATAACATGATTTCATGTATGTAGAGTCGATATACGTTTACACTGCTAAAGGATGCATACAGTCCAGTTAATTAACACGTCCATGTATCTTCTATTTTCTTATAATTTTCCGAAATACATGTCTGGCTTCTTCCACTCAGCATGACGTGATCAAGGTTCATCCCCGCTGTAGCTCGGGTCAGCGGTTCACTCCTTGTTAGGCTGAATATTATTCCGTTGTATGGAGAGACCACCATCCATCCATCCATCCGTCTGTCCTCGGATGGACATTTGGGTTGTCTCCACCTTGGGGCTCCTGTCAACAGGGCCGCTCTGAACATTTCCCTACAAGGATCTGCTTGACTCCCCGCTTCCAGATCTTTCGGATCTACTCCTAGGAGTGGATTTGCGGGGTCACGGCCCCCTATTCTGATGTGGCTCCACCTCATGTTCTTGCTTGTGGCTGTAATTTCTGCCTCTCCTTGTCTGTAGGTATCACATGTTAGTTTCACATTCCACTCTTTTAAGATTTTTATTTGACAGAGAGAGAGGGAGAGAGCGAGCGCGCACAAGCAGGGGGAGCAGCGGAGGGAGAGGGAGAAGCAGGCTCCCCAACGAGCAAGGAGCCCGATGTGGGGCTCGATCCCAGGACCCTGAGATCATGACCTGAGCCGAAGGCAGACGCTTAACCGACTGAGCCACCCAGGCGCCCCTCACATTCCACTCTTGATGGGCACTTGAGTTGTCCAAGGATTTTAGTTCTCATGATGCCACTTCGAACATTCCCCTCATGAACAGAAGAGTGTTTCCCTAGGCCGTACCTCACAAGTCCTGTTGAGCACACAGATTTCTCAGCGATCTTATGACAATGCAGATGTGATTCAGGCGGCCCGAGGGGCCTCTGGTTCTGCATTTCTTTTTTTTTTTTTTTAAAGATTTTATTTATTTTTTGACAGACAGTGAGAGGGAGAGCACAAGCAGGGGGAGTGGGAGAGGGAGAAGCAGGCTCCCTGCTGAGCAGGGAGCCTGATGCGGGGCTCCTGAGCCGAAGGCAGATGCTTAACCCGACTGAGCCACCCAGGTGCCCCTGGTTCTGCATTTTTAACCAGCTCCTGGAGGGTGCCAGCGCTCTGAGGGATGGGACTGTACATTTTATGCCCAGGAGCAAAACTGTGGGGTCTCGGGGGTGTATATTTTCAAAGCTCCTAGATAAGGCTGTCACAGAATAGTTCTGGAAGGCCACATGAGAAACGGCAATCAATGTTGCTTTTGAGGAGAGGGATTTGTTGCCTAGGGAGTCAGCATGGAAGGGAGACTCTGCTCTGAACTCCCCTTCTTCCTCTGTGAATTTTATTATTTATTTATTTTTTAAAGGTTTTACTTATTTATTTGACAGAGAGAGACACAGCGAGAGAGGGAACACAAGCAGGGGGAGTGGGAGAGGGAGAAGCAGGCTTCCCGCTGAGCAGGGAGCCCGATGCGGGGCTCGATCCCAGGACCCCGGGATCACCACCTGAGCCGAAGGCAGACGCCTAACAACTGAGCCACCCAGGCGCCCCTCCTGTGAATTTCAGAATGCACAATGTGGATGAGACAAGGGGGAAGGCGGGGGGAAGGAGGTGAAGAGGTAGAGGTCACGTCCTGAAGAGCCTTGAAGGGTTTGGTACTTGATTTTTGGATACTTGAGTGAGGGGTGTTCAGCATTTCAGAACAGAGAAGGAGAAGTGTAGTTGAGAACGCTCGCCTCGGGGCGCCTGGGTGGCTCAGTCGTTAAGCGTCTGCCTTCGGCTCAGGTCATGGTCCCAGGGTCCTGGGTTCGAGCCCCACATCTGGCTCCCGTTCTCCCTCTCCTGTTCCCCCTGCTTGTGTGTGCACTCTCTCTGTCAATAAATAAACAAAATCTTAAAAAAAAAAAAGAATGCTCACCTCAAAGAAGTCAGTGTCCATCAGCGGATGGATAAACACAACGCAGTCTGTCCATGTGACAAACACGATTCTGCATGAACAGGAGCGAAGCCCCGGCAGGCGCCACAAGATGGGAGAACCTTGGAAATGTCACGTGACGCAAAAAGAGCCAGACACAAAAGCCCACGTGGCGCGTGATTCTATTTACAGGCGATGTCCAGAATAGACAGACCCATAGGGACATAAAATAGGTTAGGGGCTGCCAGGGGCTCGGGGCTGGGGGTTGGGAGGAAGGGGGGAGGCAGCTGGGGGGGTACAGGGTTGTTTTTGGGGGGTGATGAAAATGTTCTAAAATTGATTGTGGTGATGGTTACCCCACGACTCCCTATAAGTGGTGTGTAAATGGAATTGTCTGGTATGTGAGTTCTATCACCATAAAGCTGCTTGCAAGACTACTTGTGGAGATCCCTTCCCAACTTAGGGGAAATGGAGAGAGAAACAGGATCAGGGCTTCAGAGCCTCCGGCCTGGACTCAGAGTGCGCATTCTCTCTCCCCCCGCCCCCCAGAACTGAAATACCCGGGGAATGGCTCGTCTCTTCCAGTCCTTGAAGGGGAATCTCTGCTCCTGGTCTGTGCTGCTGATAGCAACCCTCCTGCCACACTGAGCTGGGCCCAGGGGAGCCGGACTCTGGGCCCCTCCCAGCCCTGGGAGCCGGGGGTCCTGGAGCTGCCCCGAGTGGAGCTGGGCCACGGAAGCAAATTCACCTGCCAAGCTCAGAACCCGCTGGGCTCCCAGCAAGTCTCCCTGCATCTCTCTGTGGTCTGTGAGTGTGGGGACCCCTGGGGGCAGGCTGCCCGGGGCCTGGGCAGGAGAGACACCGCTGACCCTTCTCCTCCCTCCCGCAGACCCCCCGCGGCTGCTCAGCCCCTCCTGCTCCTGGGAGGGCGAGGGGCTGCACTGCAGCTGTTCCTCCCGAGCCCAGCCGGCCCCCACCCTGCGCTGGCGGCTGGGGGAGGGGCTGCTGGAAGGGAACCACAGCAACGCCTCCTGGACCATCACCTCCAGCTCTGAGGGGCCCTGGGCCAACAGCTCCCTGAGCCTCAGCGGGCCGCTGGGCTCCGGCCTCAGACTCAGCTGCGAGGCCCGGAATGCCCACGGGGAACAGAGCGCCACGGTCCTGCTGCTGCCAGGTCTGGGGGCTGTCGGGGGCCAAGGCGTAGGGGAAGGGAGTCTGGGTCCTAGAAAAGACGGTCTGGGGGTGGGTCCCCTCTCCCGGGCCTGCAGGGGAAGGGGTGAGAGAGGAAGGGTGTGGGGGCAGAATCCTGGTTTTCTGCTGGTTGGGGGCTGAAGAACTGAGAGCCCGAGTTCCTTGGGAAGAGGGGGCACCAGGGTCCTGGGGCTCGGAGGGAACTCACCCGAAACCCCACTCACCCGCAGGGAAGCCTGAGCTTGGGGGAGGATTCGTTCTGGGGGCCGTCGGGGGTGCTGGTGTCGCCGGCCTGCTCAGCCTCTGTCCCTGCCTCATCTTTTTCATGTGAGTGTTGCCCCTGGGAGAAAGGGTGTGTGTGGGGGGCAGAAGGGGTCCGAGTCCTGGGGTCCCGGGCAGCCCCAGCCGGAGGAGCCTGGGTGGTGCCCAGGCCCTGAGAATTGGGGATCCCAGCGATGCCCATTCTCACGAGTTGACAGGCTCTGTACGTCCCCTCCTGTCAGCCTCTTAAGCGGGGGACGGTAGTGAGTCCGCTGGGCGGCTGACGGGTCCTGGCCTCCCCGTCAGGGTGAAGATGTGCAGGAAGCAGGCGCTGGAGCCGGCAGCTCGTGGGAAGGATGTCGCCTGCACGCTGGGTCCCCTCTCCCGGGTGAGTGATGAGTCCTCTGTCCGTCAGGATGCCATCTGGCCACCACCCCGGGATGGCCACGGCCACACCCCTCTAGATGACTTAGATGGTCGTCATGCCCCAGACAGACTTTTGTTCCCAGGTCCCCGTGGACTCAGTCACCCAGGCCAGCGACCTGGGAGTCACTCTCCCCTCTGCTCTCTGACGTCTTGCAGGGCTCAGGACCACTCACGTCTGTCCATCTTCCTGTGTTCACCTGGACCCTCCCTACCCCCGCCTCCTCATCCCTCCCTGGACCCCAGACCCATTTTCCCCTCCTTCCTCTCTCTCCTCCCCGACACAGGATGCTAGAGGGATCGCCCCAAAATGACAAAGTTCAGGGGCCCCCCAAGACACTCTCAGGTTCAATAGCTCACCGGAAGGACTCACAGAACTCACTGGGATCTGTTCTGCTCGTGGTTAGTTTACTACAGGGAAAGGACACAGGTTACAGCAGCCAAGGGGAGAGGCACCTGCACGAACCTTCCAGGTCTCTCCCCCAGCGGAGTCCCATAGACAGCGCTGATTCTTCCCAGCACCGGTGTGTGATAAGAGGCGGGGGGCGGTGGTATTGCCACCAGAGAAGCTCACCCCAGCCTGTCTCCTGGCTTTCTATTGGGGGTCGGTCACGTGGGTATGGAGTACCTGTACGTCTGACCTTTGTTACGCGGTCTCCAGCCCCTCTAGAGGTCAAGCTGATACTGTGTGGCCCAAGGCCCCAGGTGAACAGAGACATTCCCATCAGGCAGGACCTTCCATTGGCTTAGAGGTCCCCTCCCAGTGCTGGGGCGAAGGGTCAAGCCTTTCTTTGGGCATGATGAGCCATTTACTGCACAGTATCTTTTGCTTTTAGGGGTTCATGGTATCATTTTGTGATTGTGTTTGCCCGAACTTCTGATTCTGAAATGCTGAGTGGTCCCTGAGGGCAGTTCAGTTCTGAGCAAATCCCTGTCCTTCTCACACCACCCACCCCATTCCTGAGCGTCCTATCACAATTTGCTATTAGATAGTAATATAATTGACTACTACCATAATGTCAGCTTCCCCCAGTGCGAACTAGCTGGAGGTAATGGATGATGTCTGCTTTGTTCCCCACCGAAGAGCCAGGGCCTGGCACGGGTCAGCTGTTCCAGAAAGTGGCAGACACTGGGGCCAGACAGACCTGGGTGTTAACCTTGGCCCTACCAACAACTCAGCGTGTGATTTTGGGATATTTACTCAGCTTCAGTTTCTCCACCGATAAATGGGGATAATCGTGTCTCCCTAATGGCTTGTTGTGAGGAATCTAGGAGCCTGGCAATTGATTACCAAGGGCCAGGCATTATTAGTCTCAAATACTTATTGAATGAATGAATGAATGAATGGGGGCGCAGCCAACGTTTGCAGAATGAATAGATGAAAGACTAAGTGCTCAGTTTCCAGGTCTGCTTGTGGATCCTCTTTGCTATCTGCCAGCTCCCATTACCCTAATTGGACCCCCTTCTTCGCTTCCACTCAGGGTTACCAGCCTGAGTATCCGTCAGGCAGCCCCCCACCCTGCCTGCCCCCAGCCGTGGCCGCTCCCACCTTGGAGGAGGACCAGGAGCTCCATTACGCCTCCCTCACCTTCCACGGGCTGAGGCCCTGGAAGCCTCAGGACCCCGAGGGCCTCAGCACCACCAAGTATTCAGAGATCAAGATCTGCAAGTGATGACCCCAGACTCCAGCGAGCTCCCGCGACCTCTGGGTAGAGAGCCCAGGGCTTCTCAGGAAGGGAGACATCGGGGGACAATTCCTGAGAGAATAGTTTGCCATGGAAACGGGTTACCAACCAGTGAGTGGGCATCCCACCGGTGTGGTGATGGGCAGAACGGGGCTCAAATTTCAGCCCGGCACCAATTACAAGCCCGAGTCCCAGCAAGTCACTTGACTTCTCGGTCTCCCCCTCTGTAAAGTGGACGCAATAAACCTAACTCACCGGGCTGTTGTGGGGCGTCAAGGTGGCAATGAACATGAAGGGTCCAACAAGGGTGCAGGTGCAGAGAGCACCTTGCCCGAGCTCACGCCTCTTCCCAGGGCAGCCCACCTGGTGTCAGGGTCTGCTCTGGCCCCCGCCTGTGCACGGATGGTCTAGCTCCAGAGGCCCCACCCCCACCCCCACCCCCCAGGATCCCTGACCCCCGGGGTGCTTCCTCAGGAACACTCTGAGCCCGCTTCCTGGGAACCCAACTTGTGTATTTTCACCACACAGAAAATCATTCACGGCTTTTCTGAAAGAAACGACAGGTTATCTAAATTATATACCTCTTTCTTTATATGTCCCGGACGTTCTCGTTCTCCTCAACAGGGTCTTCTTTTTGTAGAATTGGCTCATAGAATTCCTTGCAGTTATGGTCTGCGTCCCATTAACATTGCAATATCGTGTTAACCTTAAAATAAAAACCGCCATGGGGCGCCTGGGTGGCTCAGATGGTTAAGCGTCTGCCTTCGGCTCAGGTCATGATCCCAGGGTCCTGGGATCGAGTCCCACATCGGGCTCCCTGCTCCTTGGGAGCCTGCTTCTCCCTCTGCCTCTCTCTCTCTCTCTGTCTCTCATGAATAAATAAATAAAAAATCTTTAAAAAAAAAAAAAAAAAAAAACCGCCAGCTCCTTTACCAGCGAAAATGGATCTATTGGGTGAATAAACGAGAACTGTGCACCACAAAGAGCGTTGGCCTCCAAACCGTAGGCAAGTCTGAAGAACAAAGCAGAACCACGCATTTATAGAGAAAAGGGGCAAATGGGGAAGGCTGTTATAAAAGTTATAAAATAGGGCAAATGGGGAAGGCTGTTATAAAAGTCCATTGGAGTAAACTGGGAGTTGGAAGTATTCTGGCTTCTCATTGGTTGAGCTGTTGGGGGGGGCGGGGTGGGACTAAGAAAAGCCAGTCTTCCTCCCCCTGATAGTAGAGTAGTAGCCTCGTGGTGCAAGGTCAAGCCCGTGCAAGGTCAAGTCTGTCTCTTCCGGTTGGGTCTGCAATTGACTCTGCGTGGTAGGGCATTAGCGCGCTCCCTGCCGAACCCAGCCGCTTCATTTCAGCGCGGGTTTCTTGTTAACTAATTTTCACTGTAGTTTTTGCAGTGATCACATCCAATTTATTCCTTTTTTCCTTTGAATGTCCATTTACTTTTTTTTTCTATTGTGTCCATTAATGAGGAAACGCGCTCAACCTTAGCATCAGGACCCAATATAGGGTCAAGGGGCGCCTGGCTGGGTTAGTCGGTGGAGGGAGTGACTCTTGAACTTGGGTTTGTGGATTCGAGCCCCACGTTGGGTGTAGAGATTACTTAAAAATAAAAATCTTTAAACAAAATTTCAGTGTGCCAAATTCCATCTTTTACGGCACAATTCGCTTTGCCCTTCTTCAGGGTTATGCTGCATCTCCTGATCAACATTACTTTTTAAAAGTGGTGTCTACTGACAAAATAGAAGCGTTGTTCTCACTTCTTATTCCCTTCTTCAACACTGTACAGGATCATTCCATTTGTTCCCATGCTGGTATTTAGTGGCGTTCATGTAAAAGAATAAAATTCTTCAGGGATTAAAACCGTTTTGGAAAGGTCATCATGGTAAGGCTGCAGTAATTATCCACTTCAAATCAGAAATTCTCTTTCTGTTCTAGGTATAGCCTTGATAGGGGCGCCTGGGTGGCTCAGTCGGTTAAGCGTCTGCCTTCAGCTCAGGTCATGATCTTGGGGTCCTGGGTTGGAGGCCCTCATCGGGCTCCCTGCTGAGCAAGGAGTCTGCTTCTCCCGCTCCTTCTGTGCTCCCTCGTGCTCTCTCTCTCTCTCAAATAAAAAAATAAAATCTTAAAAAAAAAAAAGAATAGCCTTGATCCATAAAGAGATAAAATTTTCATCAATTCTTTCTTTAACATATTCAAGAAGTTTTTTGTTTTGTTTTGTTTTTAGTTTTTTAAGATTGACTGACTTTGAGAGAGAGAATGAGCGGGAGGGGCAGAGGGAGAGGGAGAGAATCTTAAGCAGATTTCATACCGAGATCACAACTTGAGCCGAAACCAAGAGTGGGATGCTTAACACAGAGCACTTAACACTGTTTTCTGTTCTTTCAATTTGCATAGTTCTATTGCTAAACAGATACTGGAAATTAAAAGTAAAAAAAATAAATAAAATAGGCCTCCCAACGTGGATTATTTTATTTTATTTTTTAAAGATTTTATTTTTATTTTTAAAAAAGATTTTATTTTAAAGTAATCTCTACACCCAGCATGAGGCTTGAGCTCACAGCCCCGAGATCAAGAGTCACACGCTCCACCACCTGAGCCAGCCAGGCGTCCCCGTGGCTTATTTTAAACATCAAGAATTTGGGTGGCTTTTCTTCAGAATGAAAATATAATTTCAGCACTTCAAATAAACAAACTGAGGATTTTCTCAACTTTATTTGTTAAAGAGTGCCACTGGGGGGTTTTGAATGAGAGAGAATTGAAAAATACTGCAAATACAAACAAATCGCAACAATCCTTTGATCCCTCAGTTGCAACAGCACAAAGGGTAAGAAAACAATTTCCAGACACTTCAGTGTCAGTAGAAGAGCCCACGAGGCTGTTTGAGCGGCATTGTGTAGAAAGGCAGGGCAGCCAATGCCTCCCACAGAATCCTGCTTTGAATAAATATTGTCTACATCTTCCACAAACAGCCAGCAAAATTTATATTTGTAGTATCTCCCATCAAAAGCAGTAAAATTCTTCCTGTTTACTGCCAACTCATTGTGAAAAATAGGACAACAGTCCCAGCATGGAGGTGCTTATGCTAAGCCCCATGTCCCCAAACCCAGGCATACAGTTTCAGCTCTCTCAGATGTGGAATCTGAGTCACTCAGGAATCGCCCTGATCGGCACCAGTCAGGTAATCTGCCTGACAGACCCCTGAAGGAAAGCAACCTTGCAACAAGCAACCTGTTTTTTGGCCTCCTATAACTTCCTTGCTCCCGCCCCCTTCGGCCCATAGAAGTCTTTCACTTCGTCCAGCTCCCTGGAACTCCTATTTGCTCCATTGGATGCTGCCCAATTCATGAATCATGGACTAGAGCCAATAAGATCTTTAAATTTTGCTTGGTGGAGTTTTGTTTTTTTAACCTCAGTAAGGGAGTCTCCGTGAACATTTGCTATTGTTTCTGGGGTCTCATCTGGAAGGGATTCTACTTGTACAAGTCTTAGAAACAAGCTTTGATCACAAGAAAAGTATTTCAGAAGTCAGGGGAAATGATTTTGTCCTTCCCAGCTGCTTACTGGGGGCCCCTCTTGGAGACACACCACATACCTGCATTTACTGAAGGCTCACAGGTGTCCTGTAGTAAAAATTATTTATTTTATTTTTTTAAGATTTTATTTATTTATTTGAGACAGTGAGAGAGAGAAGGAGCAGAGGGAGAGGGAGACTCAGTCTCCCTGCTGAGCAGGGAGCCCGATGTGGGGCTTGATCCCAGGACCCTGGGATCATGACCTGAGCCGAAGGCAGATGCTTAACCGACTGAGACACCCAGGTGACCTGTAGTAAAAGTTATTAAAAAACAAACAAACAAAAATCCCCCTCCAAAAAATCCACCAGCAGCCCCTGTACCATGAACATCTGATTAACTTTGGGCCAGAGTTTCACTTGGGGGCAGAGGCGAGGTGTAGAAGACAAATGGGGTCCAGCCACCATCCACCGCAGGGTGGCATGTGAATCATTCCCACTCCCCTGGGCCATGTGATTCTCCTCTAATGCAGATGACAACACCCTCCTCTTGCAGAGGTGGGGGGACAAGATGCCAAGACACACAAGGTCCAGAACCTGGGCTCTATAGACAGACAAAAGCGGGTTCGGGGGCAGAGGGAAACTGTCTAAACTCTCCTTGCTCTGCCTGGTCGTGCGATTCTCCTGCTGCCTGAGCAACACTGGGTCCCAGCTGACTTTGCTCGCTCAGAGACGAGGGCAGAGGGCAGAGGACAGAGGACAGAGGGGCTGTGGGCAAGTGCACCAAGTGGCAGGGGGATGGAAGGGCCAGATGTTGACACTGTGACCATCCCGTGACCTGATATGGGGCCCTGAAGGGCAGCTGACGTCCCTATTCTTTTGTGGACTCGTGAACAGAGAGGCTCTTTAAGCAGGAGATTTTCAGGTGGGTTTTCTCTCTCATTGAGGAACATCCCCTTCTGGAAAGCGCTGTACACATCTGCTTTCAAGTAGGAAATGATCAGTCTGCTAATCTCCCCTGCGTCCCCTGAGCAGGCAAGAATCGGGGAGAATCAGAGCAGGTTCTTCCCCGACCCGGCCTCTGACCTCCCCCACGGCAAAGTAATGGTGGATGAGGGGCGCCTGGGTGGCTCAGATGGTTAAGTGTCTGCCTTTAGCTCAGGTCATGATCCCAGGGTCCTGGGATCGAGCCCCACATCGGGCTCCCTGTTTGGCGGGGAGCCTGCTTCTCCCTCTCCCTCTACTGTTCCCCCTGCTTGTGCTATCTCGCTCTCTCTTCAAATAAATAAATAAAATCTTTAAAAAAGAAAAAGTAATGGTGGATGATTCCAGATCCTCAAGACCAAATCTGGGAGGTGAGTGTATCCCTCTGTTCTGAATCCCTTCCAGTCTAGTCACTGACCACACGCTGCTAGTTGGGCTGCCTCCAAAATCTGTCCACAGGCCCTCCCTTCCTCCAGCCATGGCCACTGCCCAGGTCTCATGCTCCCAGGGGGGGTCGGCTGTGCTTGCCTCCTCCACCATCTCTCTATCCAGGCTCTCTGCAAATGCGCCTCCCCTCCCTGGGACCCTTGGTCTCCATCACAGCACCGTGCCTTCTCTCCAGCGTGTGGAGCACAACCCAAAGTTGTCTCATTTAATGCCTTCTCCTTCCACTTGACTGGAGGCTCCATTAGCTCAAGGACCTCAGTGTATCTTGTTCATCGGGATCCTCCTTGCAGCATGATGAGTGTCAAGATATGCCTGCTGAATATTTGTTTCATACAAAGAAGGGTAAACGTATGGAAGAGGAAGGGTACATGGATGGGAGAATGAGCAGATGGATGAAAGGATGAAAGGTGGGTGGGAGGGTGGATGATGGAAAAGTATGTGGAAGGATAGATGGGTGGATAAATGGATGGATGGATTGATATACGGATGGCTGATGACTGGATAGATAAATGGATGGCTAAATAAATGGATGGGTGGATGGCTGGAAAAATGATGGGTGGATGAATGGAAGAATGGATGGATGGATAGAAGGATGGGTGGAAAGATGGATGGATGGATGGAAGGATGGATGATGGATGGAAAGATGGGTGGGTGGATGGATGGATGAATAAATGGATGGGTAGATGGCTGGATAAATGGATGGGTAGATGGGTGGTTTGTTGGATGAATGTAAGAATGGATGGATGGATGGATGGAAGGAAGGAAGGAAGGATGGATGGATGGATGGATGGATATCTGCATGAAACTTTGGATAGATGGAGGAAAGGTTGAAAGGATGGATAGATGGAGAAAAAAAGAAGGTAAACTTTTCCAAAAGGAACTCCTTTTGCAGACACTCAACTCTCCAACTGCAGTGAAACAATTTATTACCAAAGGATAGTGGTGCCAAGAGTAGCAGGATGGGTCCCCACTGAGGGGGGTGGTTCATCCCCCACCATGAGTTTCAGGGTCTTCTCTGTCTACAACCCCAGTGGCTGGTGGGAGATGATACCTGAAAGGACGGGACAGTCGAAAGGAGGAATTCACATTATCTGGAGCTTAACTGCGGGTTCCCTGATGCTAAGCAAGACTGATTCAAAGTGTTGCTTAAAGCAGGCATGCACATTCGAGGGATCTTTCTAGAAGCATATCTGTGATACCACAGCTGGCCTTGGGTCACATTTCTTGTTTTGTGTTTTCCATTTCAAACCTCGAGTCAAAAGTTCTAGAAGACAATAAAAATGGCTGTTAGTGTCCTATTCATTCAAGGAGCACCCATGAAACCTCTACTGTGTGACAGGCACTTTCTAGAGACAGGCAATACCGCCATAAACAAGAACCTTTGCTGGGCTTGTGATTTAGAAGAGGGGGTAGAGACACTACAAGTTGAACACACGCTTCCCGCCAGACGGGGATGGGGCTGTGTGGAAAACCGGTAATGTGATGAGAGGGGGTGGGGAGGTGCCTCCCTGGGGCAGTCAGGGGAGGCTCAGGTCTGAGAATCAATAATGAGGAGCCAGTCATTCAAAGATGAAGGGGAAAAAATGGGAATGGCAAGTGCAAAGGTCCTGAGGTGGGATCAAGCTTGGCCTGGTTTAGAATCTGAGGGGAGGACAGTGTGGCTGGCACAGAGTGGACTGGGGGGTGAGGGGAGGTGGGTAGGTCAGCCTCGCAGGCCAAGGCAGGGAGCTGCCATAAAGCTGAGGTGGGATGATCTTCCAGTTACTCCAAGCTCACCAGGCTCTTGGAATAGCACCTCCTCATTAAGTTCCTAACTATGGCACAAACCTGCTACTGAGGGGACTTACTCAGTTTTAGACCCAAAACCACCATGATCCTGGAAGGGGCTGTTAGGTTTTTTTAGTTAGTTTTTTTTTTTTTTTTTTAAGATTTTATTTATTTATTTGTTAGAGAGAGAGAGAGAGAGAGAGAGAGAGAGAGAGAGCACAAGCAGGGGGAGGGGCAGAAGGAGAGGGAGAAGCAGACTCCTCGCGGAGCAGGGAGCTCGACACAGGACTCCATCCCAGGACCCTGGGATCATTATCTGAGCCGAAGGCAGACGCTTAACTGACTAATTAGGCCACCCAGGTGCCCCTAAATAAAATCTTTAAAAATAAAATAAAATAAAATTTCCATTGCACCGGGCGGACAGGAAGGTGCTGCAGGACCGGCCAGCACCGACATGAAGCCTGGAGTCTCGGTCGGTAAATATGGGTGGGGTCTCTGTGCGTGTGGCCATCGAGGGGCCGGCGGGATTGCAGACACAAGCCAGACAGAGGAGACCCGCCCTCATGGAGCTCACCACCAGTAGGCGACTATGCCAAGTGACTGTGCCGCGCTCTTGGCCACCCCCAGGGAGATCCCGGGAGAAGCGGGGAGCCAGAGACCTGGGGGAGATGGACCAGGGAGGCTGGCCACCGCCTGGAGGGACAGGATGAGTGGATGAGCGCTGTGGGACAGGGTGGGGGGCAGGCGTTCTCCTGGACAGCTGTCTGCTGAGCTGGAGAGAGGCAGGGGGCAAGCTGTGTGGGTGGAGAGGGCCACGCCTCCACTTTTGGAGAGTCTCTGTGGTGGTGGCCCGCTGTGCATCGTGGGGCATTGAGTGGTGTCCCCAGCCTCCACCCACTCCATGCCAGTAGCACCCTTTCCCCAGCCATGACAACCAAAAGTGCCTCCCTCCGAGAACCCCTGGCTTAGACAAACACTGAGCTCTGATTCCAGCCAGCCATGAAGACACAAATCACAACTCTGTGGACAGAGGGGGGCCCCGGGAAGCTTCGCTTCAGAACCCATCCACGCAGCCTTGCTGGAATTAACTGGCGAGTGAACTTAGTTTATGTAGTTTTGACCTCCCCCAAATTTCTGCACACCCTCCCAGGAGCTAACGGGAGTGCAGACAGGTACACGGCTCCGACAGAGAGGGATCCAGTTCTCTTTCAAAACAAGAACACACGCAGACACACACGCACACCCGAGTCAGGCCCGTGCACACAGGTGTTCAAGGCAACGTTGCTTGTAGAACAAGCACCCGGGAAACCAAGCAAATGCCCAGCGGCTGGTTATGAAGAGTAGCCTTCCACCCACCAGGGAATACGGTGCCGCCATAAACAAGGTCGTGGACCTTCTGTGCTGACAGGGAAGAGCTGGGTGTGGCACCGGGCACGACGAGGGGGTGGGGACTCAACCCAAAGGAAAGCAGAGGCTGCAGATGGACGGATGGATAGAGGGATAGAGAAACAGAGGGATGAAGAAAGAAAAATGGAGAGAACGATGGCATCTTGATTCTGTTTTCCTGGCCCCGAATCCAGTCATGCCTAAAGCTTTCCCCTTGGAAGTTTCTTGCTACAAGAGCCAATCAATCCCCCTTTTCCTTAAAGCCAGTTTGAGTCAGCTTTGAGCTACTTGCCATTCCCGAGGGCTGGAAGGTTCAAGAACCCCGTGGAAAAATCCAGCATCTAACTGGGAAGTTGGCCCTGGAGTAAATGGCGTCTGGGAAGTAGGGGTGGGGGCATCGGGGGGTGGGGTTCAGACTCACGAACTCCTCCTATCAGAACCCACCTATGGAACCACGTGGATGTCCACAGGGTCGTAGGCTGACACCCGCAGATCCCGCAGCAGTGCTTCTAGATTGTTCCTCAGCATGGCGTAGGGCGGCTTCTCGTCATACCCGAGGGTCATCACCACCTTCATGTACTCCTGCAGGGTCTCTGTGGTCAAGACACCCCCCATCATGAGAGAGGCCTGAGAAGGGCCCCCAACCCAGAGCCTGGGGGGCTGTGCCCAGCCTCCACCATGGTGCCCATTTGCTCAGTGCTTCCTCTGTGCCTGGAACTGCCTCAGGCACTTCGATTAAATTTTTTTTTTTTTAAACATCAAACATGTAACAATAGAGTGGCATCAAGCACCAGTATTCCCATCACCCAGTTTCAACAACTACCATCTCACAGCCAATCTCGTTCATCAATACCCCTGTCACTTCCCCTCTGGCATTGGGGTAAAGCAAATCCCAGCTAATGATATCATTTTCCCTATAAACATTTAGTGTGTATTCCTGAAACAGGGGTCAGCAAGCTTTCACTGTAAAGTGCCAGAGGGTGACAGTTTGGGCTTTGTGTGTGTGTGTGTGTGGGGGGTCTGTGTGGCTAGAAGTAGCCACAGATGAACGTAAGCCGGTGGGCACGGCTGTGAGTGAGGCAAGACAGGTCTGTTTATGGATGCTGCAGGCTGATTTAGACAAGTTTCACATACCATGAAATGTTCTTCTGATTTTTTCCCTCGGCTACTTTTTTTTTTTTTAAGATTTTATTTTTTTATTTGAGAGAGCGAGAGCACACACAAGCAGAAGGAGGGGTGCTGGCGCGAGTGGGAGGAGGGGCAGAGGAAGAGGGAGAAGCAGACTCCCTGCTGAGTGTGGAGTCCCCCCCAGGGCTGGATCCCAGGACCCCGGGATCATGACCTGAGCCGAAGTCAGATACGTAACCTCAGCTATTTCAAAACGTAAAACAAGCTAACCAAACAACCCTCCCCCCACTATAAAACAGGCGGTGGCCCCAGAGATATAGTTTAAAAGGGCTACTTTAAAAGAGAGAAATAAAGGTCCTTTTGGGTTTTTTTCCCCTAAATAAATACAATACCATCATCACACTTTAAAAAGTGCCAATTATGATACTAATAACAATAGTCAATAATAGCTTGCACTTGGGGACTGCCTATTGCAGGCTGGGCTCTCAGCTAGAAAGTACATTTCATTAGGGTTGCGGCAGAAGCCAAGGCAGCGCCCGAGTGCTCAGGGCAACTTGGGAGGTAGGGGCTATTATGGGCCCCATTTTACTCAATGGGGAGGCTGAGGCTCAGAGGGGCATTTACCCACTGAAAGTCCCCTGGCCGGTAGCGCAGAGCGGGGTGGTGGTGGGGTGCAGAACGTTCTCCTCCCCGCACACCCCGTGACCAGCTTGGCTTAGAATGGCTGAGCCTCAGGGAACTAACCCAGGGGCTCATTCCTCATGGCCCAAGAACCCAGGGCTGGAGGGGAAAGTGACTGGAGCAGAGCCATGATCTGAACCCAGGATTTCAGGTAACTAATGAGCCCTTACAGAGCTAGAAGGGACAAACTACCCATTTCTGTCTTTCCGCCTCGTGTTTAGAGAGCAATGTGGAAGTTCTACAGAAGGGACACTAGGGAAAAAAAAAAAAAGACAGTCTAAATCTCCAGTCATGGGGATTGGCTTTAAGAATGATGGTTTTGGGGCGCCTGGGTGGCTCAGTTGGTTAGGTGTCTGCCTTCAGCTCGGGGCATGATCCCGGGGTCCTGGGATCGAGTCCCGCATGGGGCTCCCTGCTCGGCAGGGAGTCTGCTTGTCCTTCTCCCTCTGTCTGCCGCCCCCCCCGCCTATGCTCTCTCTCTCTCTGTGTCCAATAAATAAATAAAATCTTAAAAAAAAATGATGGTTTAGCCAAATCATGGATATTGTGTGGCTATTAAAAAAAAAAAAAGGTTGCAGTGGATCTAGGAGTAAGAACTCAGAAAAGCCAGAGTCGATTAATGAAAACAAGATGTTGACCAAAATGTATGTAAGGCGAGCCTATTTTCATTTTTAAAAATAGTAGTTTTGTGGGGTGCTCCGTTGGTTAAGTGTCTGCCTTCGGCTTAGGTCATGATCCTGGGATCCTGGGATGGAGCCCCGCATCGGGCTCCCTGCTTGGCAGGGAGTCTGCTTCTCCCTCTCCCTCTGCTGCTCCCTCCTGCTTGTGCCCCCACCCTCTCTCAAATAAATAAATAAAATCTTAAAAAAAATAGTTTTGTAAAAACAACGGTTCTGTAAGACAAAGCCAGGTGTGCGCGTATTTATCTGTGTTTGCTTCATACATAGAGGAAGCCCCGGCAGGAGCTTGCAGAGGTGCAGCCCCTCCCATCTCTGCCCTGTGTCCCTTTGCAATGTCTGCTGCTTCTCCCATCACGGGGTGGAGCTACTTGGCCACCTCTTGAGTCTGGGACGGCCTTGTGACTTGTTTGAACGTGGCAGAGTGATGTTCTGGGCCTCTTCTGCTCTGCAGCGTCCCCTCACATCCTCTTGGACAGCTGCCCTGACAGAGCTTTGAGGAGAAGCCCGGAGCCGAGGCTTCCCAGACCTGCCAGTGACAAGCTAGCTCCAATGGCCAGACAGGAGAGAGGAGCACTGAACAAGCCCGCCCCGGTCGAGCCGCCGAATGGTGGCATCAGCATGCATTCCCCTGCCCCGTGGGACTAGGAGAAGAATCACCTGGCAGAACCTGGCCCGTATTGCCATCCCAAAGAAATTTTCGTAGAGAAATACAATATTGTGTGTGGCTGTGTGTGTGTGTGTGTGTGTGTGTGTGTGTTGTTCTTCAGAGACACTTCTGGATTTTGGGGGGAAGATTTTGGTTTTTCTAGAAGGGGCATAGCTGCACATGCAATTTGGAGAGGCAACACCAGGATGGACCCAAGCCACCTGTCCCCACCACAGCCCCCAACTGTTCCGTCCCCCTGCAGGACATACCTGAGGGACAGATCCAGCGACTGCACCGTCCCACGAGGGTCTCCGGGTTGTCAAGAAACCTGACAGGACAGAGGTGCATGCAAGAGGTCTTTTAGGGAAGGGAGAGCAAACTTTTAAAGCAGAATGTCTAGCAGATGTACCAGAGACCCCTGTTACTTGTGGTAGTTATGCCCTGTAGTGGGGCTGCCAACACCCAATCAGTGAATGCTTTTAGGGGAAACATAGCATCAGGTTCCTGCGAGGTTATGGTTACAATGTTTTCCTTGTGACTTCAACTGATCCCTACTTAACTTTGTCTTATGTGTGTTTGTGTTTAAAGATACCTTGCTTGGGACGCCTGGGTGGCTCAGTTGGTTGGGCGACTGCCTCCGGCTCAGGTCATGATCCTGGGGTCCCGGGATCAAGTCCCGCATCGGGCTCCCTGCTCAGCAGGGAGTCTGCTTCTCCCTCTGACCCTCCCCCCTCTCATGTGCACGCTCTCTCTCTCAAATAAATAATAAAATCTTTAAAAAAAATAAAGATACCTTGCATAATATATTGTTGATTTATTCACATTGAACTCACAGCCAGCAGCACTCTATCTCGTGCCTGAAGGATGCCCACTTAACACACCTATTTTCTCTGTAAGGCACATCCCAGCCTTCTTACACTTTAGGAACACTAGACAGCTCTTCAGCACCATGTGTGGGGCCATTTTATTTTTTTTTATTTTTATTTTTTTAAAGATTTTTATTTATTTATTTAACAGAGATAGAGAGAGAGCACAAGTAGGCAGAGCGGCAGACAGAGGGAGAGGGAGAAGCAGGCTCCCCGCCGAGCAGGGAGCCCGATTGCGGACTCAATCCCAGGACCCTGGGATCATCACCTGAGCCGAAGGCAGACGCTTAACCGACTGAGCCACTCAGGCGCCCTGTGGGACCATTTTAAACAGCAAAATCGCCAACCACTAACGAAAAGCACAGAAATCTGGCATTAAACGGACCACATAAAGGACCCTTATTTATAGGGTGAGATTCAAAATGAGAAGGCAGAGCATCACCTTTTTTGACCTCAGCTGGGATTGCGTGCATCAGAGAACTCAAAATTTTCTCTACTCTGCATGTGTCTGAGAATGATCTGGAAAGCACTGTGAGTACAGAATCTGCAGTTACAAATATCTTTTGGTGAACAGGCAAATTCACAAATACGGAACTTGTGAATCATGAGGATTGACTATCTTCCTCTTTATAAATGCACACATGTATTTGTACACACACACACACACACACACGCGCGCGCATGCGCACGCAAAACCTCTTGGACCACTCAAGAAAAAACAGAAATTCATCTACTTCCTTCGTTCCGTCCTCACAGTCCCAGCCCACTGTGTCTTCTCTGGCCTGGACCACCAGCTTGGCTCCCCACTATCCACACAGTGCTTGGGTGCTGTCCGTGTCTCCCCCAGCCACAGCCCAGAAGTCCCTAAGCTCCACCCTCCTGCTCCCTGACCCTCTCTGTCCCATCCCCTCTCTGTCCACTTCAGTCCTCATCCTCTCTCCCTGGACCTCAGCCTCCTCCCCAGCTTCCCGTGCATCCCCCACATGGCGCTAGAGTTTCTATGCCGAGAACTGACTCTGCCCCTTCCTGCTCACAGCCCTCAGGGGACTCCTCAGTACCCTGGGGGAAAACCCCTAGCATGCAGTGCTGCCAGTCCCTCTGGCCTTGTCTCTCTGATTTCCTCCTTTCATCTCATGCTCCGGTCACACCAAACCCTCTCAGGTCCCCTAACTAGGTCCAGCATCCACCCACGTCTCTCGGCCTTGGCACATCACATACTGTTCCCTCTGCCCTGGACAGTCTTCCCCCATCTTGGCCCCCAGCAGGTGGCTGCTCTCCCTTCTGGACACTGCTCAAGGGCTGGTCTCCTAGAAGCCTCCCCATAACCCCTCCAGAGAGAGAAAGAGATCCTTCCCGGGTGCCTGGGCACTGTGTGCATAGTCCCCGGATGCCCTAAGGCAATTGTCAAAGACACAGGAAGGGCCATGCAGGTCTGACCCTCATCTCTCCCGGCAGCCTCAGGATATGTGTGGCAAATGGCTGAGTGATGGCACCAAAGAGCTGTGCCCCTCGAATGCCTTAAATTGCACGAGTAACTCTACCACTGGCTGTTGGTGTCTGTGGAACCTCCCTGCCAAACCTGCAGCCTTAAGAGTGGGGACCAAATCCCACCAGCACCTGGGCTTTCGCAGAGGGGATTTGCACACCAGAAAGCCTCGGAGAACCAAAATGTCTCTCCTGTTTCTTTTATTCATTCATTCCATCGCGAACTAGAATGTACAAAAAATGAATAAATATTGAATGAATGGAAAAAGGCCATGCACACCAGGAAGACGCCCTAGAGGACAAGTTAGGGTTCCAGAAAATGTGCATGTGGCAACATCGCCCCCTCGTAGTCTTTTGTGTTAGTGCACTCGAGGCTGGGTGCGGTGTCTATAATGAGCTCATCACCACCATCCCCATCCCCCTGTGGAGCATCTTGATGTTTCCGACCTTCCCTCTGCAGTTGTGATTGGGATCTGGGGCTCAGGGAATGAACTGTTATCTTAAATCATCTATTTTAAAATTATTACTAGGACCTATCTTATTTACTCTGCACTAATTTGGTGAGTGCAGAGCCTCTTAGGGAAGCACGTCCCACTCACTGATGATCTCTCTTGAAGTGGAAGGCGGCAAAGATGTGAAAAGGGGGATAGGGCTGTTCTTAGGAATCAGAGGAAGCAGTGGATGGAGGATGCAACCCAGTGAAGCCTCGATGGGTGATTTCACCGATGACAAGTGGTGCCCTCCGCTGATTCACATCTGGGTCTTCAGCATTTCCCAGCACAAGGACTGGCACATAAATGCCCTCGGGAAACAGGCTCTGGATGAATGAGTAGTTCATGTATGTGCTATCCTATCTGCGTAGACATCCTGCCTCCCTTGCCTGTCTGGGAAAGCCCTCTGCTCTGTACACACTGGGTCAGGCATCTCTTGGGTAAAGGCACCCAGTGGCCTGAGGCCAGGTGACCTGCCTCCACTCTGCTCCCACGATGCTCCTGGGGCTGCCTCCACCCTCACAGGCAGCACCTGCTTCCTGCCCAGGCGTCTCCTCCCAGCCTGGGAACTCCCCAAGGCCGGGGCCGCGTCTGCCTGACCTGTGTGTCCACACGGAAGCCTGGGCCGGTGAATGAAGGCTCACGCATGCTTTCCTTGTTCATTCATTCTGCAACTATTTCGTGAGCACCCACCACGTGCCAAGTGCTGTGCTGTGAGCACCACAGTGAGGGGGAGAGCTGATGCGGTCCCTGCCCGCACAGAAATTTGGCTGAAGGTGGCACTGTGGAGGGGTCTCTACCTGCTGTCCACTGTCACTTCTCCCCTTTAAGGGCACAATCCCAAGGGTCAGCAGCCCCAGGCCAGAGATGTTTCCTAGCCCCCACTGCAGCTTGGGGTGGCCATGTGACCAAGAGACGCATGTCATTCCCAGTCCTGCCCTTCCAAAGCAACGAGAGATGGGGGCGGCAAAGCTAGCCCCACAGGAGGATATATGCATGTTGAAGGGGCCAAGGCTCTGTTCCCGAGAGGGAAGTAAACATCTACCTCGTTTGAGCCACCGTGGTTTAGGATCTCCTTGTAAGAGCAGTTCAGCTTTGTCCTTAACACAACAGAAGTGCGGGAAGGAGCTGTTCACAGGCTTCCGGCACATTTAATGCTTTAGCAGTTGGGCCATACGCTCCTACTGCCACTGTTACCAATTCTCTGACTCCTTTTCACCTGGCCTCGTTTCAAAAATGAAGAGCTACTGGAAAACTAGAAAGGAAGTGCAAAAATAAATTCTGAGAAAATAGGGCAATGGGCTCATGTTCTGGTGGGTTCTGAGGCTGGCTTCTGAGGCAGAGGTTGCTTGTGGAAGCCTGGGAGCCCAGGGCCTCTCTCTGTGTGTCTCTCCCTCCTTCTGCAGAGGTCAAGGGCATATCAGCACCAAAGTGAGACATCCTCCTTGCCTCACTGCCCTTCTGGAGGCGACTCACCTGTCACCACTGCCGTGAGACCTGCCCCGGCCATTAAATCTAAAGGAGTGGTGCGTGCCCACACCCTGACAGTCCCCCTGGTGGGTACCCAGGGCTCTGGCCCGATGGTCCCAACCGGTCTGGCCTGTGACATGCTCTGTGTTTCACTCGTTGTCTCTTTACTGTCTGTCACCTCCACTAGGATAGGAGTTCCCAGAGGGTATTTGTCTCAGTTATTCCCGTGACCCCAGGGACTAGACCATGGTGTGGTGCATAATAAGTGCTCAATAAGTATCTGATGAGTGAAGGAAGGCTGCATCTGAGCACCATCAATCCATCTGTGATAAGCCTCCCACACGGCTACGAGGTGAAAGAGCCTTCTCTGGAGTCGAATGGCCTGGCTGTGAGTCTGAGCACCTCTCCTTAGTGGCTGTGTGACCTGGGCTGATGCCCTGAGCTCTCTGTGCCTCAGTCATAAGAGCATTTACCTCAGAATCGTTCTGAGGATGACACAGGAAGCACTGGGCACAGCGCCTGGCACAGACAAGCGTATGATAAACGCTGGCCTCGAATAGGTCATTACGAGCAGGCCAGTGTGATGGGGGCAGATCCCTTCTTCTGAGCACCACAGGCAGGAAACCTGATGCCCTCCCCTGGGAAGTGACTGAGCAGAAATCTGAAGGAGGAGGAGATTCAGGGCATGCTACCATTTGTGCCAACCAAATACACACCCAACAGCAACATCACGGATTTTTCAAGACCCAGATACATCCAAACAAACAAATCCAGGAGCAGTATTTGGAGGCAGTGAACTAGCAACTTAGCTAAAATTAGAAAATACAGCACTAAGTGAAAGAAAGCAAGAAACAGAATGAAATTTAGAGCTCAGTACTATTTATGCAAATTAAATACACTCGTCATAGATCGTTCAAGGTCACAGACACGTCTATACAGCTCATTGAAAAGCAGGAATCAGAAGCAGTAAACTCAATGCACGTGTAATGATGTGGCTAAAGTTGAAGAACACGGTGCTGAGTGAAAAATGCCAGAAACAAATGACATTTAGAGCAGAATAGTACTTATGCAGGTCAAACACACACAGTGCCACCACCACCACGCGAGTTAAGGATACAGATACACTTAAGCAAATGTATTAGTAGAACATATGTTAAGTACGTTTGAGTGGGTGTCCATGGTTCAGAGAAGATGGTGGGGGGTTATAAAAGGGAAAAATAGAACGAGAGAGAGGCTCAGCATGAACCAGCGGCACGGCACACAGAGAACTGAGAAGCACGAGGGACTCGATGCCGTTCCCTGGAGTTTTCCCTCCTCCCACCAGGCACACTTTCCCTGGATAATCCCATTCTCTCCCAGGGCTTCTGCTGACAACTCCTGAGATAGCAACGAGGTCTGAGTCTCTGTTTAGACTTCATTCCTGCACTTCACACATGGATGGCCAACCATCTCCTAGATGGGCCCTCTGGATGACTCCTGGGCAACTCTCACCCCCGCCCCCGCAGCCGTACCGGATCTTGAATCCCAACCTCGTCCCAGCTGTCCACGGTCGTTGGTGCTGAAGACCAAAGTGGCCGTGTGCACTTCCCTCCCAGCCCTGCTGCCTGCTGTCCTTGGTGCTGAATGTCTCTCCGGGGCCACCTACTCTTGCGCTGTCCTTGGTACTGAATGTCTAAACCAGAGCTAGCAGGATCCGGTGGTTTTACAAGCAGAGGGCAGGGACAGGAAGTGTGGACTCGGGTGGCCAGTGTTGCCACATGCTGAAGCAGGGCCCAGGCTTCACTGCTCAGGTTGCCCACTTGTCTGTGAAGGAATGAATGAGTCATGGTGTCCTGTGCACCATGAGTATTTTCTACAGGTCAGGCTCTGTGCTGAGTGCTATGTACCTGACTCCCCTGAATCCTTCCACAGGCCCTGAGGTAGGTGCTAATAAGATCTCATCCCAGAGAGAACACCGAGGCTTGTGGAGGTTATTAGGCTGCCCACCCAACACACTGCAGTGGTGGGGTCAGAGTCTGACCCCAGGAAGCGTGACTCCAGAGCCCACACTTGTCTGCTGGAATGGATGCTACAGGACACACCCAAGTACTGCAGAGGCCTTGGCTCTGCTGGACGCTGCCTCCCCCTCCTTTCTGTTCCCTGCTGGGTTCTGAGCTTCTGCCCCACCTTCGGGGGTGCCGGGCCAGTGCTGGGTTCTGCTGACCCCCAGACTCACTTCTGTTTCAGCTTCATGATATCCTCGATGTTGGGAAGGCAGTTTGTCCACGGCAGGATCCCGTAGAGCCACTTCAGCAAACAGTAGCCCAGGGTCTGGAGGTCACTGCGGCGGGAAGGCCCTGGGGAGGGAGGGCAAGAGGTGGCAGCTCAGTCCGAATGCTCCATGCACTGACACCTCTGCTCCTTTTCTGACTCAATGCACTCAACCATCCACGCATACAGGCTCTTGTCTGTTCATTCACTTTTCATTCACCTGCTCTTGTGCTCTCATGAGTCTCTCAATTACTCTCGTTCACTCTCTCAGCTGTCCCTACATCCCTGCTTTCACTAGCTTACTCCCTTGTCTACTTGTCTTTCATTCATGCACTCATTCAGTGGGTCCTCAGAGCTCTGTGCACCAGGCCCCATTCCACATTCTTAAATCCCAGGCAAGAGTTTGGTTGGCTCCTAACCCTTGACAGTCTAATGGAGACAAAGTATGGTGTGGGATTACCTGAGCTACAGAGGAGGCATGAGGGAGCCCAGAAGGATGGACACTGAACGCAGCCTCAACAGAGGAGGGTAACGGAGACTGTAGGATTTTTTTTATGCTTCCTAAACGGCATGATTTAGACAACCATTTGTGTAAGCATATAACAAGCACCAGAGTTGATTGTGCCGACCTTCCGCTCCTCGGTGCTGGAGGCACAGGCACCACCCCTTTCCTGGGGGAGCTCAGTCTGGTGGGAGGACACGGGTAGACACGTGGATGGCCATGACATCAAGGGATCTGGGAAAGAGGCGCAGCCTCAAGGAATCTTCCCCTTAAAGTACTCTCTTCATACCTACTCTGTACACTTTCCTTGGATAATCTCATTCCTCTCCCAGGGCTTCAGCTGACAACAACTGAGATACTGCTGATATGTGGGTCTCCATCCAGACTTTCTCCTGTGCTCCAGGCATGGACAGCTAGATGCCTCCTTGACAGCCTCTCCTGAATGACTCTTGGGCAACTCTCATGGGTTCCGACTCTTGGGCAACTCTCATGGGTTCCAAGTCTAAACCAGATCTTGAATCTGACCCCGGGACCTGTGGAATGTCCTTGTGTCCAGCTGCTTGCTGTCCTTGGTGCTGAATGGCTGCCCTACAACTCCCTAATGCAGGCGTCCATGGTTCTGAATCCCTATTCTACCTCGCTTAGCCTGATTCCCGTGTCTGGCTACCTGCTGTCTGTGGTTATGAAAACCTAGAGCTGCCCTTGTATGAGAAGCATGTCTCCATGGTCCTGAATCCCTTCTCTGGACTCTTACCACATCCCTTGTGCAGGTCAAGGCTAATGAACTCAAGATCCCCATCATGTGGGCTCCTGCTGCCTTCCACATAGGCCACGTGTTTGCCGCCGGGGGCATAGCGGAAGGCGAAGCCGTAGCCTGCCAGCGTCACCTGTGTGGACATGGGGAGAAGCCATATAGTTTGGAGGTTAGGAGCTTGGACTCCAGAGTCAGAGAGTTCAATCATGGGTGCAATCTGAAACAACTGAATGCCAAACAGTACAAAAGGGTGTGAAGTGAAAAGAACCAAACCAACCACCTCCAGCCCCCAACCCACCACTCAGAAGTAACCACTAATAATCATTTCTTATGCCGTGTTTCAATTAACTTTCTTTGAATAACTGGTAAACACACATGGATGTAGAGTGGGCTCTAGTTTTCTCTTCTTCATTAAAGATTTTTATTTATTTATTTGACAGACAGAGACACAGCAAGAGAGGGAACACAAGCAGGGAGAGTGAGAGAGAGAGAAGCAGGTCTCCCGCGGATGTGGGGCTCAATCCCAGGACCCTGGGATCATGACCTGAGCCGAAGGCAGACGCTTAATGACTGAGCCACCCAGGCGCCCCTCTAGTTTTCCACAAAGGGATGTGAGGCTCAAACTCAAAACCCCAAGATCAAGAGTTGCACACTCTTTTGACTGAGCAGCCAGGGGCCCCTGAACTTTTTTTTTTTTTTTTTAAAGATTTTATTTATTTATTTGAGAGAGAGAATGAGATAGAGAGAGAGAGCATGAGA
>NW_022589755.1:6199556-6206464 GCF_004348235.1 Phoca vitulina | reverse complement strand
GATCCCGGGACTCCAGGATCATGACCTGAGCCGAAGGCAGTCGCTTAACCAACTGAGCCACCCAGGCGCCCCCTTTTTTTTTTTTTTTTAAGATTTTATTTATTTTGACAGAGAGAGACACAGCGAGAGAGGGAACACAAGCAGGGGGAGTGGGAGAGAGAGAAGCAGGCTTCCCGTGGAGCAGGGAGCCCAATGTGGGGCTCGATCCCAGGACCCTGGGATCATGACCTGAGCTGAAGGCAGACGCTTAACAACTGAGCCACCCAGGCGCCCCAACCCCTGAACTTTAATAGTAGTTCCAGGCATTAACATTTGGAGCCAGACAGACCTGGTTCAGCCATGTCTGAAGCCAATGAGATTCTGCATTTTCCCACTCAATGGGCCAATAATTTGCAATACCCCCTTAAACATTTTTTTTTTAAAGCCATGTTAAATTGGGCTTCTGTCATTTGCAACTAATAAAGTAATTAGAATTTACTTTAAAACATTATTTAAGGGGCACCCGGGTGGCTCAGTCAGTTAAGCGTCTGCCTTCGGCTCAGGTCATGATCCCAGAGTCCTGGGATCTAGCCCCACATCAGGCTCCCTGCTCAGTGGGGAGTCGGCTTCTCCTACTCCCTCTGCCCCTCACCTGGCTCGTGCTCTCTCTCTCAAATAAATAAAATATGTATGTATGTATGTATTTATTTATTTATTTTAAAAGATTTTATTTATTCATTTGAGACACAGAGATACAGACAGAGAGAGAGAGCATGAGCAGGGGGAGAGGCAGGGGGAGAGGGAGAAGCAGGCTCTCCGCTGAGCCAGGAGCCCAATGTGGGGCTTGATCCCAGGACCCTGGGACCATGACCTGAGCCGAAGGCTGACGCTTAATCATCTGAGCCACCCAGGCGCCCTCAAATAAATAAAATCTTTTTAAAAAAAGTTATTTAATCAGTACTCTACCAGCAGTGTGTATATTTAAGGCTTTCCCACTTGACTATTATAATCAATGCTGTCAGAAACATTTTGTACATGTATCTTTACACAGTCCTGTGAATATATGGATAGGACACATTCCTAGAAGAGGAACTGGTAGATGAAAAAAAATATGCATTTAAAATTTTGACTGCTATATCCAAATGACCTTCCAGAAAGGTTGGCCAATTCACACTTCCAACAGCATATAAAGAATTTCTGTTTCCTTACATCCTTATCAGCAATAGATACCATTCTTTTTTGTCCACCCCTAAAATAGGAAGTTTTAATTTTTCGTTTCTATGATTACCGACATTATTCAGGGAGGCTGAGCATCTTTTCACATATTTAACCTGTGGATTTCTTTTTCTATGAACTGCTTTTCCTAACCTTTGTCCATGTTTCTACTAAGTTGTTTATCTCTTCTTATTTATTACAAGGAGTCTTTTACATATGATGGATAGCAATCCTTTGTCTGCGGTAAGCATTGTGAGATACATGGAGGTTTTGAGGCAGATGAGATCCTGGGCCCAGAGAGTCCCTAGGGTGGAGGGGACTTGGCTATTACCTGGCTCAGGTCCTTTGGATTCACAAAGATGTTCTCAGCTGTCACATTTCCATGGACATACTCATTCTCATGGAGGAACTCCAGGGCATCCAGCTGGGGGAAGAAAGCAAGCATTTCCATGATGACAAACAGAAAGAGGCTCTGAGGCAAAGCCCAGTGAAGGAACCTCCAAGTTAGGCCTGGGGTCAGGAGGTACTACTTGTGATTGGAGGGGAGAAGGGTGTTTAAACCTTACTAATTCTGAGTGAAGCATTAGGAAGCCCACTCTTGACGACATAGCTAAGCATGTCTTCTAATTAGACTTCTGAAAAATCAGCATTAAAGGTAATACTGGTTTTCCATCTATCTCTTTTACCTATTTCTCAGTTGACTGCAAACTCAGGAGGGGAAGATGTCGGTTACTTATTGCCACACTGTACCCCCCAAACCCAAAAAGCAAAACCCAACACCCACGTATACTAAAGACTTCTCATTTCTCCCAAAGAGCAGAAATAATGTTTAGTTAAGCAATTTGTATTTCTTAGCCCTAGCTCTGACTTCTCCACTGAGCTCCAGACTCATACACTGAACTGCCTGGGTTTAGTTATATCCTGAATATATCCTCAGGCCCACCTTGACCCCAAGGCTTACCTATCCACTAGGTTCTACTTGTTCTATAAACTCTCTGTCCCCACAGCCCATCTCCTCAGGACCGTCCTCTCATGCCGACCTCACCTGGCCTCCTTATCACACCCTCCAGTCCATCTACATGTGCCCCTAGGGTCTTTCTGTACCCAGAGCTGACCCTGCCTTTCCTCTGCTCCTAGTCCTCCTGTGGCTCCCCAGTGCCCTCAGGACAGAGTCCTTAGCTTGGTGTTCTGCGTGATTGGTCACTATTGACCTTTCCATGCCAACCCTACCTTACCCTTTCTCCCCACACATGTCAGCACAGAGACCTTCAGGTCACACATAATAGGTCACTTTCTGGCCACTCCCAGGTCTCCAGCTATTTAAATTGGGTCCTCATATCCTCCGTTATAGCAAAGTAATATTTCATTCAGAGAACTTTCACAGCTTGTGAAATTGTTTAATATCATCCTCTCCCACTAGACATAAAAACCATTACTCCCGGCCCCTGGGAAGTGTCTGACACCCAGCAGCGACCTGATAAATATTTAATGAAAGGAAGGATGGGGGCGCCTGGGTGGCTCAGTCGTTAAGCGTCTGCCTTTGGCTCAGGTCATGATCCCAGGGTCCTGGGATCGAGCCCCGCATTGAGCCCTGCATCAGGCTCCCCGCTCAGCGGGAGGCCTGCTTTTCTCTCTCCCACTCCCCCTGCTTGTGTTCCCTCTCTCGCTGTGTCTCTGTCAAATAAATAAATAAAAAATCTTAAAAAAAAAAAAAGGATGGATGGACAAGGGAATAAATCAATGAACAAATGCCTTATGCTCCCCTCTCCTATACACACCTTTACCTAAGCTGTATCCTTGGCCTGGGATATTCTCCCTGCGTATCTCCACTCCCACTCCACCCAGCAACCTTGCTATTTCCCACTCATCGCTTAGAAACAACCTCTACCAGGAAGCCCAATGGAGCCCCTCATTTTGAGGCAGGGGCCCCTTCCTCCAAGTCCCACATGGGAATGTTTCTCTCTCGGGCTCTAATGGCCTACTGTGCACCTGTTCCAGTCAAGTGCTAGCCCCCAGTGTCCAGGAGAGGGAGGCACGGGCTGAATGTGTCAATGAACAAGCCGACTGATGATCTAGGACCCAGTGCACCATCCCCTGGACGGGAGCCGGCAGCTTGTAGGTACATACCAGCCGGCAGGCCATCTGGAACACAGACTTCACCGACATTACATGCTTTGGGTTGTCATCCAGGGCCGACTGAAGGCTCCTCCCCAGCATGGGGAACACCAAGAACCTGGAAGATAGGAGCATCCCAGGAGGTGGGAGAGATGACCACGGGAAGGGGCAGAATACAGGCCACCGAGGCTGGACTCTGGCTGGGTGGCTCTAAGGTCCCAGTCACGGGCAAGACCAAGGGTTCCTGATTGTGAGGGGATCAGCCTGGCTCAAAGCCGGGGAGAAAGAAGCCACAGCGTCCCCGGAACATGACACAGAGAGAAAAAATGGGACCAGCGAGGTGGCTGGCAAGCGAAGCGACTCACCTGTACTTGTCCTGGTGAGTACCAAAACCGACACAGGTGGGGACGGCCAGGAGGGGGACTGCGTTCAGCTTCTTCCACTTGTTCACTGCGGGAGGCAGGGGAGCGAGAGGTCAGAGCCCCCTGGTCGCGGGGCCCATGGCCCGTTCTCAGGGCAGAATCAGAGAGTGCCTGAGCCCAGGCCAGACTGTCAGGCTCCTGGTCAGAGATGCCACCTCTGTGGGTGGGTGACAGTGGGGTGGTGACAGGGGGCGCATCACTGACCTCTGACTGTAACCTACATCTGCAAGGGACAGGGGGTGAGCCCGGCCGAAAGCATATACAAATCTGGCATGGAAGGGACAAGGACAACAGAGTGACCTCTGAATTTACGTGTATCATTAGTAAGGTCAGGAAATGTCTCAACGGGTCATGGCATCAATCAGAGGTCTGCCCATCTCCCAGGATCTCAGTTGGATGGTACAGAGCCAGTGGTGTGCTGATAAAAGTTTAATGACTGGCTGTCCAGGGAAAAATAGCGCTGACTGCACGTGTTTGCCGATTTTTGTGGTGTGAACACTTCCCACCATGGCCCATTTCAGGCCATGGATCTGAGATCACAGATTGTGGAGCTGGGAGAGACACCAGCACGCCATCATATGGTATTTTCGCCAAGCAGATACAAGGGATGTGAGCAATGGATGAGGTCTGTGTTCCAGATGGCCTGCTGGCTGCTACGTACCTGGACAAACAATTAGGAAGTGAAGAGTTTTGAGGATCTGAATATTTACTATTGATCTTAACATAATGTATTTGACTGTAAGTTGATGTAGTTAAGTTTAAATAATGAGTCTGTTTAGCGACTGCCTTGTGGTCCTGAAAATCGAACGCTTGGCTCTCCAGAGCTGGTACAGTCGGCCTCAGCCCCTGCTGCCTGTCCTCTGAGGCCTAAGGCCTGACGGGTGACGGGGCACATCTGGGCCTGCAATGTCATCCCCACCTTTCCCACCCCTTCAGGGGGAAGCTAGCTGTTCTGACCAAGCTAGTAGCCCCAACTCTCTCCCCCTTTGCCCATTTCCCTGCAGAATACCTTGCAAAGGCTTGGCGGCCCGCTGGAAGAAGTTCTGCTCGTTGAACAAGCGCCCATCCTTGGCATCCTAGTTGGGAATGGCAGGGGGAGAAGGCTGTCACAGCGGAAGTTCTTAGACAAGGTCGTCACTAGCCATGCATCATCCCAGGTTAATGCCAGCAACCGCCACCGTGACCCCCACATCAGAACCAAATTCCCTAGGGTGCTGCATGTGAACACATGATCTCCCACTGCCCAGATTCCTCTTCTTTTATGCTAGGATCCGCAAGTTTTCCTAGGCATGTGGCCTTCAGCTAGAAACTACATTTCCCAGCCTCCCTTGCAGTGAAGAATGACCCTATGACCAACTTCTGCTCTATAGAGATGTAAGCAGATGAGATGTGGGCGGCTTTCGGATTATGCCCTCAAAGGGCTGGGCATGCTCTCCCTTTCCTCTTCTGTTCCAGTTGGCTGGAATGCAGAGGAGATGGCAGGAGCTGGGGCAGCCACCTCAGCCCATGAAATGGAGGTTATACACGAGTGGTACAGCTGGCTTCTTAAGAGGACAGGGTTAAAGAAGGTTCAAATCTCAGCTCTGCCATTCACTCCTTCTTTGTACAAAGCACCTATTATGTGCTGAGTATTCTACTGGCATTGGAGATACAGCAGTGAACAAAGCAACTTGCATGCTGCGTGCCCCTGGGCACGTGATCAAGTCCCCATTTCCTCATCTGTTAAATGGGGGGAGCTAAAAGTAACTACCTCCCAGGCTTGCTTGTGAGACTCAGCCCAGGGCTGGGCACAGAACAGGCTCTCTCTCTCTCTCTCTCTCTTTTTTTTTTTTAAATTTTTTTATTGTTATGTTAATCCCCATACATTACATCATTAGTTTTAGATGTAGTGTTCCATGATTCATTGTTTGTGCATAACACCCAGTGCTCCATGCAGAACGTGCCCTCCTCAATACCCATCACCAGGCTAACCCATCCTCCCACCCCCCTCCCCTCTAGAACCCTCAGTTTGTTTTTCAGAGTCCATCGTCTCTCATGGTTCTTCTCTCTCTCTCTCTTTTTTAATTTTTTAAAATTTTATTACTCTTATGATTATTTTTTCAGAACAGGCTCTCAACAAGCAGGTGCCATTACTCATCTGCGAGCCTGGCTCCAGAGCCCACTCACGCAGCCCCCGTCTAGGGCCATGGCAGTGGGGCACCAGGACTGGCTGCCCCGGTGTTTCAGTGGGGGGGGGGGTGAGAAAATCCGAATAAATGAAGGGAAGAAAATAAAAGTCACCCGTAAGTCCAGCTCTCAGGGATAATGATGAGGCTACTAACCAGGACGATACACTCTTATTAGACTCTTCCTCTATGATGAGGGATGCGACTCGCCCGCCTGGCTGCTCTCTTTCTTGGTTGGTTGGTTTTCCCTTTGGGCCCCCCTCGAGCGCATGTTTCCTGTGTGCTAAGGTTGTGCATGATTTCACAGACTCCTCAAGTGCAGGGACCCCATCTGATTGCTTGTCTGATGGGCCCCATCACCCAGCACAGTGATATATAGTAGATGATCAAGAAATACACACTATGAGACAGATAGGCAAGTGGGGCACACAATGTGGATATTGGGGCTCCCTCGCCCAGATGAGGAAACTCGGCCCCAGGAGGGAAGAAGGCACCTGCCCAGACTGCACAGCCAGGCAGCACCAGAACCAGGGCGCGGGGCGGACCTCGTGGCAGCTTCCGAGGCCCTCCGTGATGAAGAACCTGAGGCTGGAGGGAGATGTGCCGGGCCCAAGGTCCCACTGCCCCCCCGCAGGCCAAGGCAGGGCTCTGCAGCCTGTGCCAGCCCTCAGAGAGGCCCGGAGGTTGAAGGTGCCCAAGCCGCAGGCCCTCCCCTCTTGGCACCGCCCCGGGGGATACTCACGAGTTTAAGCGAGAATGTCTGTTTCTGACTTGACTTGCAGGCGAAGGTGGAGATAGCCTCAGCTGCGGGTGGACAAAACGGGCCAAGTTATTATCTACAGGGAAGACAAGAGTCATGATCTTCAAACTTCCTGGTAACGAGTGGCACTTCTGCTTCTCTGGTTCCCTCGGGGGTCAAGTGTATTCTTGGCTTTCAAGAGCCCTTCCTTCCTATTTTCTTTTTCTTTTTTTTTTTTTTTAAAGATTTTATTTATTTATTTGACAGAGAGAG